>NW_026111815.1:275000-336942 GCF_024679095.1 Eriocheir sinensis
TTATTATTAAGATTGGTGTTGTCGTGGTTATTACCAATTACTCGCTGAGACACTCGCGACCACAACCGATAGGCTACCATCCTATTGGCATCAGCAGTTACCCTGCACCATCAACTGTAGCTTTGACTGTTTTTTAGCATTGTTATGATTGTACGGCCCTGATACCCGACCTCTTCGATGACGAATATTTGTTTCTTGCCAGCCACATAAGCCAATTTAGCATCAGATGAAGAACAATCACCCTTTCCAACCAGCGCTTCTGCACCCATGTCGGTGTAGGAATCCCACCAAGTATGTTTGGCGATGTTGACAACAGATGATTTTAAGTTGTTTCCTAAACCAACTAAAACAACGACAGTTTTTGGAGTCATGTTTAACCCAATAGATGTTATGGTTTGGACCAGGTGATGAGCCATTTCTCCGTCGCCAGTGCACATATTGTTGATGAAACCCATGAAGTTCATCATGGATCTCAGAAAATACAGACTGTGAAGTCTAGGTAGCCCTATTTTTTGATCAACTACTTCTCTGTAACATTTTTGAACTGCTTTAGCAACATGTGTATCTACTTTACTTTTGTTGTTAAGATTTTTGGAGAGATCGAGTGCAAGAGCGTAGAAGATCTCCAGCGAGACGGCGTTCTCGTCGTCCACACAGTAACACACAGGTGCCAGTAAGGCCGACGTTACTACGTCAACTTGTTGTCGCTTCTTCGGTGGTGGACCAATCCTGTCTTCTTCCTCCTCGTTAACACACATTGACCAGAAATTCTGTTCGTTGATATCATTGGAAGAGTAGTTCACCAATCTCGAAATGTGTTCAGCCATCATGAGTCCACGTGTCTCAGCGGTGCCTTCAATGCACATACTCAAGAAAGCCGATTTTGTGTTAGGATCGAACATCGATTCGAGGACGATCTGTTTTTCAGTTTGAATCTTACACCTGACATACATGTCTGATTTAAGATTGATATTTTATAATCTGCCACCCAACAGAAAATTACCGTCGATAAGAAAAAAATTGTTGTTATCGACGCTTATACACGATGTTTTGCAAAACCTACAAAGTCCCCGCTACGCTTTATTACTGCAATCCATGTGTCCTCTGACTGGTAGCTCGTATTTACAATGTGGCAGAAAACCATCTGGAGCCAACTACCTTGACTTACTTAATCGTAGTCAAGGAGGATTGTACATCATGTCCAACATCAAAGGAATCCCAATCGATCCACTACTTGTGCGTGTCAATGGTGTTTTTCTGATTGCACCTGATGAGATTTTGCAGATCAAAGATAAGGAAAGCAAGAAAGCTTATCAGAATCGCTTACTGAATCAAATCAACACCGAAAACATCAATATGGTTTCAGGACCCTATTCCAGCGTACTTGTGTTCGATTACAAACACAGCGAGCTTTTGTTCCTCTCGGGAATAGGAACCAAACCTAAGGGAGAGAGTGGACGATACTTCAAAAAGGCCAAGTTGGAAATAGCAGACATGGGTCATCTTTCTATTCTTCCTGGAGACGTGCCACTCAGGGTCAATGCAGCAGACAGCAGCAATCTCATTCAAGTCTTTGACACTGTCTCTGGACACCTACTCTTCAAGCTGAAGCACGACATGAAGACGGGGATCAACATAGATGACATGATTATAGAAATGAAAAGAGCTTATGATAGTTTTCAGACAGATAACCAGAAACAAGTATGTGTTGAAGTACAACAGATCGTTCCGTTTCTCACCAATGAGCAGAGACAGAACATTCTCGCTCGAATCGTTCAAGTTGAATCTGAAACTAAAAATGAACTCGTCCAAAAAAACTATTCACAGAAGAGTTTGTTTCCTTATCTCAAAGTCTTAAGTCTGAATGACCGCTTGCAATTTAAGAACGATGTGCAAAAATGTTTCATGGATGAAGAACAGCAAATGACTCTGAACGACCTCATTGCGACATCCCGGAAGAACCTTAGCTTGATGCGATCCTGTCAGTTATTCAGATCCCTTATGAAAATGTTGAAAAATGAGTTCTAAGAACACATCTACAAGGCATTCGCTTCTTCCTTGCGATGCAGAGACACCTTCCATTGTCTAGAACTCGACTTGCAGAGACAACAGAGAATTAACGAAACGGCTTTAGCTGTAAAGAAAAATCAACAGATGACGAACTATCAAGTATTGGAAGTCATGCAAACAACTACCCATGTGAATCCTCCTATTACATCAAACACAAACATACCAGTCAATACAACGGACATCAATGCAACTATGATCGGTTTCCATCCATTGACTATAGCCAAACATTTCAAGAATGTCGTCGTCCAGGAAAGTGATGATGATAAGCAACTAACGTACTACGATGGGCATGGTCTGGTCTCCACTAACGTTGACAGCATTCCCGATCCTTACGTCAATCTGACCGACACCGTCAGTATCGACCTGGCTGAAACCTTGATGTTAGAGACACCGTTCACCAGCAGTGTACTTCCAATTCGAAACAACGAAGACGGAGAGGATAAGGTTGCAGTTCCTAGATACATCACTAACATGTGGACTTTCATCAACGATGATATTCACATGCTCTTACAACCTCCGATGTTCGCTTACAGTGACTTTAATAGTTTTAAGGATTACAAGAACTATGATTTCAGACAGTCCCCAAGTGAAGGCGAAGGTGGTTACGCCGACGGCGTCATGAGGATGACTCTGCGTGGAAATGTGTTCAATGCACTCACTGAAAGACAACGCCATGAGTATGGTATCAAAGATGCAAGTAGTGTCATTTTAGGACAAGTCATAGTTACTATGTTGTTGAAAACTCTGGACGCTCTACTCTTGTGTTTTCCACCATCACCGTCATCAACCCCTAGTGGATTGAACATGCACGCCCGCGCTCTAGTCTTCACTATCCTAAGCTGTATGTGGTCGGGCACTTACAGCATGTTGGACACGGCACCTCTCATCATCTTTGGGGACTCTGTTAACATTAACAAGTTTGGAATAACTAATTTGAAAAATGCAGGATTGTTAGCGGCGAATCTTTGGAAGACTGGAATACCAGACTGGAACCTGGGTGTTCAAGCAACTTGTGAGGTCATGCAGAGAATGATTGACAATGTGGTTAACAAATCAGTAGAAGAATATGAATCAATTACAAACCAACAACAACCATCATCTCAAGATCTCAATCCTAAATTTGGGAAAACTATAACCGAATATTGCAAGCATTCGATGGCCTTACTCCTATTACTCACACCAAAGCTATCGTTGAAATTGATTTGTTACCTGATGTGTCTAATCTATTTACTCCTATAGAAAAAACTTCTTTAATAATGATCTGTACAAAAGATCTAATTTTTCAAACGGATCATGAAAATCGATTTCTCCGGCTACTGTCGCTAAGACAGTTTTCTCTTTGCGTTGAATCGTTTTCTTCTGACAACGTTCGCTTCTTCATCATTTGGGATCTCCGACATGTTTAAGAAATGTTTTAAAATCGAATCTATTTCCTCTTTTTGTTTGGAAAGAATTTCTAAATCAGAAACGACTCGTTGAGAGAGAGAAGTGTCAACCACGGTATGATTCAAAGCCGCATGACACATACTATCGGTAGCCGCGTCATCTCTGTAGGAAGGAGTAGCAACAGTTAATAGGTTAGCTACTACCTCGATGAGGCCAGCAAAGTTAACTTTAAGTTCTGCGTCATCCTCCGGATCCATTTCAATTATTATCAAGATATCCAATAAAAGTTAATCCATTCTCTATTTTTTTTAATTTACATATTACAATTAAAAAAAGAAACAACATTTCATGTAAAATTATTTCTATTTATGTTAAATAAAACGTACTTGGTTTTTTCAAATATGTTTGAAATAGTCAAAGATAAACTATATTGTAGAACTATGAAGTAGAATCTGTCGTTCCGCAGAACCAACTTAGCGAACTACATCAAATACGAAAACCAAGACACGTAAAGGTGTATAAAACCAACCAACGCACGCACGCACACACGCACATACGCACGCACACACAGGATGTGACGTAGCCACTGTTAAATACCATGCACCACTGGAGGAAACGAAGGAGTGGGCGGGGCATGGGAACAAACGTGTTTGCTACATGTGTATATCTCCCGCAGTTATTTAAAACAAGCGTTAGTGTGTGATGTGTCATTGACGGTGCAGGTCTGTGAGGTGGGAAGAAAGCAGCGGGTGGACCAGGTGGTGGTGGGGTTGACGAGGGAATATAGGCAGAAGGGTGGTTGTGATGCGGCTGGCGATATCTCATGTAGGGTTCGTGACGTTGTTCGTATTCGTACACATCCTCGTCACCGTAGAATTCTTCTCCTTCATAAGGGGCATGATGACCACCAACACGGTAAGAAGTGTTTGGGATAGCTTCTGTTGACCTGTAATGTGAATAACGATTATTACTGGATCCAGAGTCGTATCCACCCTCATAGTGGTAAGGCTGACGGTTGACAGGAAGTGGAGAGAAGTGGTGGTGTTGTCGTTGATGATGATGTTGTGGTGGTCGATTACGAGGGCGGTGGTTGTTGATGGTGGTGATGATTTGGTTGTTCTCAGAGGACCCAGCTATGTCTTTTTGCAAGTACTGCTGCCTACGTCACTGCTGTCGTCGTATCTGCTACCACCACCGTTGTTAACCGTTTGACGTATGTCACCAATCTTTTTTCTTGGTCAGGGGCAGCCGATGTCGCTGTTTGATGTTCAAGATCTGATCTTTTAAATTTTGAAACTATTTTCTCGTCAATAGGTCTTTTTCGTTTCTTGTCAACAAAAGGTATTAATGTAGTTGCGTCCTCGACGACAGTAGTTGTTGAAAACATGATAGTGTTTCAGATTGAAAGTTTAACTGAATTAAGTTGTGTCTATCTTTCTACACCGAACAATGACTGACGCCGTCCGTGCTTCCCATTTATACCAGGTGTTGTGTATACAAGGAGGAGGGAGGGGGGGGTGTACAAGTGATGTGTCATGTGTCATGTGGGCGGAGTAAATGAAAAAAATATCCAGAACTAACAACACGAATTAAGCGAGGCAGAGGGCGGGGTTGGGCGTGGATAACGGATAGGGGCGGAGCAACGTCAGTGAAGAGAGATGGACGGCACAAGCGAGTAGAATTGGTGCCCGTTAAGACTGAAAATATACATTCACATCATGAAAACAAACACTACATTCACACTAAGCATTTTTTTTCTCTTATAGTTGAGAATGTACGATAGCGGGACGCTGAATGCTGGTTTGTGAGCTGAAGTGTGAATGTGTGTTTTAGACTCGCCACTAGCCCGATTCTGAGGCGAGCGGGACGCTGAATGCTGGGTTGAGAGCGGAAGGGTGAATGTGTGTTTTAGACTCGCCAGTAGCCCGATTCTGAGGCGAGCGGGACGCTGAATACTGGGTTGAGAGCGAAAGAGTGAATGTGTGTTTTAGACTGGCCAGTAGCCCAATTCTGAGGCGAGCGGGACGCTGAATGCTGGGTTGAGAGCGGAAGGGTGAATGTGTTTTCGACTCGCCAGTAGCCCGATTCTGAGGCGAGCAGGACGCTGAATGCTCAGTTAAGAGCGGAATGGAGAATATGTGTTTTAGACTCGCCAGTAGCCCGATTCTGAGGCGAGCGGGACGCTGAATGCTCAGTTAAGAGCGGAAGGGTGAATGTGTGTTTTATACTCTCCAGTAGCCCGATTCTGAGGCGAGCGGGACGCTGAATGCTGGGTTGAGAGCGGAAGGGTGAATGTGTGTTTTAGACTCGCCAGTAGCCCGATTCTGAGGCGAGCGGGACGCTGAATGCTCAGTTGAGAGCGGAAGGGTGAATGTGTGTTTTAGACTCTCCAGTAGCCCGATTCTGAGGCGAGCTGGACGCTGAATGCTGGGTTGAGAGCGAAAGAGTGAATGTGTGTTTTAGACTGGCCAGTAGCCCGATTCTGAGGCGAGCGGGACGCTGAACGCTGGGTTGATTTGATTTGATTTGATTAATCTATTACGCCGTGAGCGTCAAACAAGTATACAAAAGTTGTGGTATACAGTAATTATAGAGCGAAAGAGTGAATGTGTGGTGTTGACTGGCCATTAACCCGAGCGGGACACTGACACTATACTAACTAAATTCAGAATCGGAAGCTTTGGAAGACAAAGACACATTCACTTCAATCAAAGGTAGACGACATTCATTCAGTATGAACTAAATTCAGAATCGGAAGCTTCGGAAGACAAAGACACACATTCACCTCATATAAGGTTAGACGACATTCAGTACGAACTAAATTCAGAATCGGAAGCTTTGGAAGACAAAGACACACATTCACTTCAAGCAAAGGTAGACGACATTCATTCAGTACGAACTAAATTCAGAATCGGAAGCTTCGGAAGACAAAGACACACATTCACTTTAATCAAAGGTAGACGACATTCATTCAGTATGAACTAAATTCAGAATCGGAAGCTTTGGAAGACAAAGACACACATTCACTTTAATCAAAGGTAGACGACATTCATTCAGTATGAACTAAATTCAGAATCGGAAGCTTCGGAAGACAAAGACACACATTCACCTCACATAAGGTTAGATGACATTCAGTATGAACTAAATTCAGAATCGGAAGCTTCGGAAGACAAAGACACATTCACCTCACTACTGCCCAGTAGCCCGATTCTGAGGCGAGTTGAAGAGCGAGACGCTAAATGCCATACCATGTGTTTAATCTCGCGCGGTAAATGCAAGGTTGAGAGCGGAAGGGTGAATATGTGCTTTATTCTCGCAAGTAACCCGATTCTGAGAGCGGGACGACGCTGAATGAGAGCGGAAGGAAGGGACTTGCTTGCTGCTTCTTGACAACGCTAATGCGGCAGCGTGCGCTCCGTTTGTTGTTGCTACCACATGCTGGTGGTGACACACATGGCACATGCTGGTGGTGACACAATAGCATGGCAGCACCTGATTTCCCCCCCGTCCCCCCATGACAAATGAAGATATCTTTCTCTCTTATCATATAGTCTTTTTTTTTATAATTCTCAGTATTCAAGCTGCTTAGTTACGACGACGACGTCTTGAAGGTAATAGAAACAATATCACGCAAACTTTCTTCAAACCTTTTTTTTTTATTTCTTATCTTATACAGAATCGCTTTAAGTAATCCTAGTTAGTGACAATGTGTTCCATTTATTTCGGCAGCAAGACCGCGAACTCAAAATCAAGAATAGTTAATGTGCATCCTTGACCCTGTACAGATCCGGACCCCACTCTAATTCTGATTCGTCACATGCATATGTCGTGACCCACAAAAAATTATCATATCAAATCAAACCACATCCAAATTCAGACTCCTATTCCCAAAACTCCGTTTGTTGACATCAATCTTCATTTCATAACGGTTCAGAGTCGTAATACATCAGCACGTACAAATCCGGACCCCACTCTAACTCTGACTCGTCACATGTATATGTCGTGACCCACGTCCACATCAATCTTCATTTCATAACGGTTCAGAGTCGTAATACATCAGCACGTACAAATCCGGACCCCACTCTAACTCTGACTCCTCACATGTATATGTCGTGACCCACGTCCAAATTCAGACTCCTTCTCCTCAATAGATTCCATTTGTTGACAAAACTAACTTATCAGTCTTGATAATCAACTTCAAATATATGCAACCCATATATACCACCCACATCCAAATTCAGATCCCAGTTGAAATTTACACAATTTATTCATCTGTCATAATCCCGTCCAAATCCGGACCCAACTTTACCTACATTTGTGTTGTGTAAGTGTGTGTGTGCGGGTGTGTGCGGGGTGGTGTACGAGAAGAGAGGGGATGGGGGTGGGGTGTTCGGCGGCGTTCGGCGGCGCGTGGCGCGCGCCTCCTCGAAGATGATGAACAAACTGACAGATGCCGCCTTTTGTTTACCATCCGTTTAAAAGAAGCGTGCAAGCTAATGTTTAATTTAGTAGGTTCCCAACCCATACCAGATATTATTGTGTGTACATGACCCAATTATAGCGTCTGTTGGTCTCTCCCAAAGTTGTGCGTGCGTGATTACAAATATTTAAGCTTACATTACATTCTCGCATATGCATTAGCAAGAGTGCATGCACTTATTGTTGATCAGTGATTGTGATTATTATTTTCTTTTTAATTTTCAGACTTCAAAATGTGTGACGCAGCGAAAATTGTTTCCAGTCTTGGAACCGCATTTGCTTCTAAAAAACCGAAGAAGAAACCTCTGCGAAACATACTCGAAAAACAACTGGAGGAATACCAGCAGCAAATCTTATTATCAAGTGCCAAAAATATTTCTGTTTTTCAAAAAAAACCCATATGTGACAGAGCCCTGTTCAAATATCTGTTGAATGTCACACCGATTTGCAAAGAGAAAAAAAATGCAGAGATGAAGAAATTGTTGACAAAGGCTATCCATAACAAGGCATACGCTGATACACCCAATGATCGCCTCTACTCCATTGGAGAATGCGACTAACCCGGCCTGAATTGCACAGACATGCGTAAGTTTTTTAACATTTTTTTTTTGTTATTGATATGATTTTTTTTTTATTTAGCTTGTTGATTTTTTTAAAGATTTTAATTTTCTTAACCATTTTTTTTTTTCATTTCAGTCGATGCAGGTTCCAAAGAAGGTCTTAAAACATCCATGAAATCAGCACTGAATATAGAATGGCAAAAATGCAAGTCCGCAACTGTCAACCAAGGTGATAGTATCATGAACTTCTGTCATAATGTGAATAACTTACTTAAAAGTTTTGATTTGCAAAATTGTGATTTTCGAAATCTGATCCTGAATACGTTCATACGCGAAGATTTCATCCCAGTTCACCGGTTTAATCAGACGATTTGTGAGATGACCTTTGAAACTCTGAAGTCTATTAATATCGATTTACAATTTTGTCAACTGCACGACATCCCAGACAACGTAAAGAACAAACGCCAAATGGCAGACATCGAAAGATCGAACACCTGCAGCAAATGTCAAATGTCATTGAGTGTTATCCGCGCCAAGGAGTGGCTGACCCGAAACATGGACGTCCCCAATCCTAAATTACGATCGCTCTTCATCCAACATGCCTTTACTGAAAATTGGAACCTAAATCAAGAGACTATCCATGCGGCTATGCAGAAAGGAGTCAATGTTGTCATTCAAGAAGTTTTTTGTTCCATCATCAATTTCATGAAATACATGTCCATGATAAGCGAGTCTTCCTCCATGC
Organism: Eriocheir sinensis; assembly: GCF_024679095.1. Lineage (NCBI taxonomy): Eukaryota > Metazoa > Arthropoda > Malacostraca > Decapoda > Varunidae > Eriocheir > Eriocheir sinensis. The sequence continues at coordinate 284,241 of NW_026111815.1, forward strand.
TCCTGAAAAGCCATGTCAGACAGTAAGAGGAAAAACCAACAACAATTATTCTCTAAAGTGTTACATGAAGCGTTGTTACACTCGTACAATCTGGACATGCCGTCAATGATTCAAAACCACCCCAAAGAAAGATCGAAGTAGTGGAAATATCAATTCCAGTACAGACCACTTCTAGAAAACGCTCCAAATTTTCGATGTCAGAAATTCGGTCCTCCCTATGGTGATCACAGTACCTGCCAAAATTTGATATCTAAAGATGGAGCAACAGCCTTAGGTGAAACACTTCGCAAGCAATTCGAAGATACTCACGGATCAAACACATTCACCAAAAAGGGTGACCGAAAGAGTAACACCTATCCCAACTTCACCAAAATGTATGAGAACACAGACGCCCAGTTGAACGCGCTACGGCACGCGATCATAGCCCAATATCGTTCATGGATGTCGGTAACATCTACTCCCTTGCGAATCACCTGTATGGTTCCATCATGTCAGTGGATCAGCTCTTCATCAATCATCAGTTTGATAAAGATATCATTGATGTCGACTCGAAAACCATGACCGGTGGTATAATCACCAAGGCGCTGGATGACAGTGGTAAAACCCAGTCCAACCTGTTTACCAATGCTACACCTTTTGAAATGTTTGTCCTGAACACCATCATGAACAACATAATACTAGTGGTTCCCTCATGTTTACTACGCATTGCTGTGAAATCAAGTGCGCTGAAGCGACTCAACCATCACATGAGGTAGTGAGTAGCAACAACAAGAAAAACATATTGGGCAAGCACGAAACAGCGTTAAAAGATCTCAACAAAGAAATCCCCCTTGCTTTCTCTTTATTACAAGAAATGACAGGATAGTTTTGGAACAACGTCTTTACGTTTCTCAACAGTCACTTCACCCACAACGATTACAAGATCAAGTTGCATCATCTCAACCAAATGATCAGAAATGGAAACCATAAACTACATCTAGACGACTTCGTTCTCATGGGTATCGACATCACCTATTTGCTCTCCCGATTCATTTACATTCACCTGTGCATCAGTAACATGGTGACATCACACCATGAACCTGCACTTCCCTACATCTGCTACGAACAAATGTATGTGTTCGTGCGCGAAATCGGTCTCGATAGGAGTGAGTTTCTGCAAGAGTTCTTCTTGCTGAACAAGGACGATGCCGCAGAACGGTGCTTAGAAATCTACCGTCTCGGATTTTTGTCGCCTTCTCGTGAGCTTCCACCCATCTTTGAATTAGATGTCAACAAACACCTCTACGGAGTCGATGCAAGCCAAATGACTATCAACAGCATTCCAAAAAACGTTGTCAAATCTGAACGCAGAAAAAAGAAGAAAACACCCGCTGATGTTCATGATAACACTAGTGATGACAATGATGATAAAAACAAGGATGTTCCTACAGTGATTAAAGTAGTCACACGTCCCGAAAAACCCATTCTGTGTGTACTGAATGATGATGATGATGTCTTTGATAAAGACATAGTAATCGGAACGATCGAATCCCAATCACAGCATGACAGGAGTTACAATTCTTCAGATGATGATGATCTGCCTATCAGAAGGATTCAAGATTCAGATCTGCGTGAATTGATCAAACCCAAAATTTCATGGCGTAAATTCATAGAAAGATCCAATTCCGAAAAACGAAGTTGCAGCGATTCTTCTTCATCAAAGAGTAAGAGGATCAAAAAAGATTTGAGTGTAAGTCGTCACCGCTCAACTCACAGAGGTTCTAGTGTTAAAAAGGAGCGGTGTGCACATCCCAGTACAGCAGTGACGACGTCCAGAGATTCTGGTGAAAAAAAGGAGCGTGTGCATCCCAGTTCAGCAGCAACAGAGGCGACGACATCCAGGGGTTCTGGTGAAAAACAGGAGCGTGTGCATCCCACTTCAGCAGCAGAGGAGGAGGCGAAGACGTCTACATTGCAAGCTGAAGCATCTACATCCAGTACACCAACGCAGCAAGAGTCAGAATTTTTGAAAAATAAAGCCAAAGAATACGTCATGATGCGAGAAGCAATGATGGCGACGACGGTACCCTCCTCCGTTGATATGAGTGCACAGACATCTGAAATAAAAAAAAAACACACAAGAAAAGAATCATTAAAGAGATGATGATGATGACAACAGACCAAAAAGAAGAGTACATCAACACCACTAAGAAAACTCGAGAAGAGGACGATTACCTACCGGACCTCAATAAAATAATATTTAAACCAACTGAAGAAGATCACACTCGAAAATACAAGAAGAAAAAGAAAAAAGATAGAGACCGAGAAAACGGAGAGAGTGTCAAGGGAGAAAAAAAAAGACGAAAAGAAGTAAATGGATATCAACGAGAGCGATCCCAGTCACAAGAGCGAGAGCAACGAAAGCGACCCAAGTCACAAGAGCGAGAGCAACGAGAGCGACCCAAGTCACAAGAGCGAGAGCAACGAAAGCGACCCAAGTCACAAGAGCGAGAGCAACGAGAGCGACCCAAGTCACAAGAGCGAGAGCAACGAAAGCGACCCAAGTCACAAGAGCGAGAGCAACGAAAGCGACCCAAGTCACAAGAGCGAGAGCAACGAAAGCGACCCAAGTCACAAAAGCGAGAGCAACGAGAGCGACCCAAGTCACAAAAGCGAGAGCAACGAGAGCGACCCAAGTCACAAAAGCGAGAGCAACGAGAGCGACCCAAGTCACAAGAGCGAGAGCAACGAGAGCGACCCAAGTCACAAGAGCAAGAGCAACGAAAGCGACCCAAGTCACAAGAGCGAGAGCAACGAAAGCGACCCAAGTCACAAGAGCAACGAGAGCGACCCAAGTCACAAGAGCGAGAGCAACGAGAGCGACCCAAGTCACAAGAGCGAGAGCAACGAAAGCGACCCAAGTCACAAGAGCAAGAGCCCAAGTCACAAGAGCAAGTCACAAGAGCAACGAGAGCGACCCAAGTCACAAGAAGAGCAACGAGAGCGACCCAAGTCACAAGAGCGAGAGCAACGAAAGCGACCCAAGTCACAAGAGCAACGAGAGCGACCCAAGTCACAAGAGCGAGAGCAACGAAAGCGACCCAAGTCACAAGAGCGAGAGCAACGAAAGCGACCCAAGTCACAAGAGCAACGAGAGCGACCCAAGTCACAAGAGCGAGAGCAACGAAAGCGACCCAAGTCACAAGAGCGAGAGCAACGAAAGCGACCCAAGTCACAAGAGCGAGAGCAACGAGAGCGACCCAAGTCACAAGAGCGAGAGCAACGAAAGCGACCCAAGTCACAAGAGCAACGAGAGCGACCCAAGTCACAAGAGCGAGAGCAACGAAAGCGACCCAAGTCACAAGAGCGAGAGCAACGAAAGCGACCCAAGTCACAAGAGCGAGAGCAACGAAAGCGACCCAAGTCACAAGAGCGAGAGCAACGAAAGCGACCCAAGTCACAAGAGCAACGAGAGCGACCCAAGTCACAAGAGCGAAAGCAACGAAAGCGACCCAAGTCACAAGAGCGAGAGCAACGAAAGCGACCCAAGTCACAAGAGCGAGAGCAACGAGAGCGACCCAAGTCACAAGAGCAACGAGAGCGACCCAAGTCACAAGAGCGAGAGCAACGAAAGCGACCCAAGTCACAAGAGCAACGAAAGCGACCCAAGTCACAAGAGCGAGAGCAACGAAAGCGACCCAAGTCACAAGAGCGAGAGCAACGAAAGCGACCCAAGTCACAAGAGCGAGAGCAACGAGAGCGACCCAAGTCACAAGAGCAACGAAAGCGACCCAAGTCACAAGAGCGAGAGCAACGAAAGCGACCCAAGTCACAAGAGCAAGAGCAACGAGAGCGACCCAAGTCACAAGAGCGAGAGCCACGACAGCGACCCAAGTCACAAGAGCAACGAGAGCGACCCAAGTCACAAGAGCGAGAGCAACGAGAGCGACCAAGTCACAAGAGCGAGCAACGAAAGCGACCCAAGTCACAAGAGCAACGAAAGCGACCCAAGTCACAAGAGCGAGAGCAACGAAAGCGACCCAAGTCACAAGAGCGAGAGCAACGAAAGCGACCCAAGTCACAAGAGCAACGAGAGCGACCCAAGTCACAAGAGCGAGAGCAACGAGAGCGACCCAAGTCACAAGAGCGAGAGCAACGATAGCGACCCAAGTCACAAGAGCGAGAGCAACGACAGCGACCCAAGTCACAAGAGCGAGAGCAACGAGAGCGACCCAAGTCACAAGAGCGAGAGCAACGAGAGCGACCCAAGTCACAAGAGCGAGAGCAACGAAAGCGACCCAAGTCACAAGAGCGAGAGCAACGAAAGCGACCCAAGTCACAAGAGCAACGAAAGCGACCCAAGTCAAAAGAGCGAGAGCAACGAAAGCGACCCAAGTCACAAGAGCGAGAGCAACGATAGCGACCCAAGTCACAAGAGCGAGAGCAACGAAAGCGACCCAAGTCACAAGAGCAACGAAAGCGACCCAAGTCACAAGAGCGAGAGCAACGAAAGCGACCCAAGTCACAAGAGCAACGAGAGCGACCCAAGTCACAAGAGCGAGAGCAGCGAGAGCGACCCAAGTCACAAGAGCGAGAGCAACGAGAGCGACCCAAGTAACAAGAGCGAGAGCAACGAGAGCGACCCAAGTCACAAAAGCGAGAGCAACGAGAGCGAAAGCTACGAGAGCGATCATCATCGACACAAGAGCCAAGCACAACAAGAGAGACAAAAAAGACAAAAGTTAGAGCGACAAAAGTTAGAGGAACAAGAGCAACAAAAGTTAGAGGAACAAGCACAACAAGAGAGACAAAAGAGACAAGAGTTAGAGCGTCAAAAGTTAGAGGAACAAGCACAACAAGAGAGACAAAAGATACAAGAGTTAGAGCGTCAAAAATTAAAGGAACAAGAGCGTCAAAAGTTAGAGGAACAAGAGCGTCAAAAGTTAGAGGAACAAGCACAACAACAAAAAAAGTTAGAGGAACTAGAGCAACAAAAGAAACGAGATGAACTAGAGCAACAAAAAAAAAAGTTAGATGAACTAGAGCAACAAAATAAACGAGATGAACTAGAGCAACAAAAGAAACGAGATGAACTAGAGCAACAAAAGAAACGAGATGAACTAGAGCAACAAAAGAAACGAGATGAACTAGAGCAACAAAAGAAACGAGATGAACTAGAGCAACAAAAGAGACGAGAGTTAGAGCAACAAAAGAAACAAGATGAACTAGAGCAACAAAATAAACAAGATGAACTAGAGCAACAAAAGAGACAAGATGAACTAGAGCAACAAAAGAGACGAGAGCAGCAAAAGAGACAAGATGAAGAAGAACGCCAAAAATGAACAACGAAAAGAGCAAGAACAAGCTGTTTAAAATCTACAGTTAATAAACAGCCAACACAATGATTTTGAAACTATTGAAACACCACCACAACCACATTTCTTCAAAAGATCATCATTACAGCAGAATGAAATATATTCTGTTTGTTTCAACACACCGGGACCGGGTACTCCAATTGGCATCATACCCAGACAGTCATCACCCGTTTACGACGCTTACGATTGTGAATTGAACACACCTATGCCAGTCGAGAATCATACTCCAAAAACTATCTCATTCAGAAATGATGAAGTGATGGAGGAAGAAGACCAACGACTTTTCTCTCATCATTCACTCTCACCCATAGCAGCGTCTGTTGTTCCACCCTCATCGACATATAATACTAAACCTAACATCGACCCATTAGCGGCAGCGCAAGAATTAATATTCGGTTCACCGAACACAGCAGTGGCGCAAAACTTTATTGTAGATTCACCGAACACAAATGACAACAACATCATTCACCAGCAGCCATCGCCTTCCTCTGCAGCATCCAGCAGCGGCGGCGTTGGCGGAAATTGGAGTGGTTGTAGTACGTCTCAACCCATCCAATCCGTGCAGGTTTCTCCTTACAATTCATCAGATGCCTCTTCATCATCTTACACTAGATTTAGTGGTGGTGGATCATCCCCTTCTTACACACAATTGACCAATATGTCAAACCAGGTTTATTATATTCCATTTCAACAACAAATAGGATTTATTCATCAACAATCTGTTTCTTCTCATCCTCCTCCTCTTCAACAAAACTCACCCCGTTCTTATTCAACTTTCAATAATACACAACAGCAGTCTCATTCCCCTTTTATTGCTATTGCTCATCAACAACAGTCCCATTCACCTTTTTCTACTACTGCTGCTCAACAACAACAATCTCATTCACCTTTCAACACTCAACAACAATCACCTTATACCCAACCATCTCCTCCTTACACACACACACCCCCAACCATACTGATGCAGCAGCAGATGTCTCCTCCTACCCACAACAACATGAACAAGACACACTCCCACCACTTCCCTACTGCCACCACTACTGCTGCTGCGTCATCAACGACGTCCCCACCGGTGATGCTGATTGCTACTGAACCACCCCCACCCTCATTCGCACCACCTTACCCTACTGAACCTTACATACAACAGCAGCAGCAGCAGCACAATGAGCAAGTGTCTGAGATTGATATGTTAATAAAAAAATTATTGTAAACCCAATATCATATTTTGCATCCATGTACATCAATAACCTATGTCTGCCAAAGACATTTCAATATGTACAAATTATCCATGTATATCAATAACCTAAGTCTGCCAAAGGCATTTCAATATGTACAAATTATAATCAAAAGGACCTTTGTATCTATGTATATCAATAACCTAAGTCTGCCAAAGGCATTTCAATATGTACAAATTATAATCAAAAGGACCAAGTCTATTTTTGACACATATCAAAAGGTCCTTCATTTGTCTTAGGTTTAAGCAATGTACAACTATGTTATTAGATAAGAGAGAGAAAGAGTGAGTTTGATGATGAGCTTCCAGTTTACCTTGCTTAGGTGGACAAGTTTTCTATTAGAAAACATGAGTACAAATATAACCACCGAATTTTTAGGTTTTAGATTTATTAAGATGAAGATACCTAATAAAATGGGCATTTACTACTTTCCACCTTGGATGAAACTCATCAAGAGTGTACAAAGTGAACCCCCATCCCTATTTTATAGAATAATAAAATCATTGATTGAATTTTTTGTATATATACCCAATATTCCTTCCTTTTTTATTATCCTTGTATCCCGTTATCACAATTACATCCAAATAAAACTTCATTTATTCCGTTCTTACCTAACACAGGAAGTACCCTATTGGATGGAAATATGTCACAATGGAACACATTCGAAGAAATGATAAAACTTTTATTAATGAAACTAAAAATATGATTTCTAGTGCTGACAGAAAATATAATTTTAAGGAGGCAGGTAAATTAACAACTGAAAACAGATCGTCCTCGAATCGATGTTCGATCCTAACACAAAATCGGCTTTCTTGAGTATGTGCATTGAAGGCACCGCTGAGACACGTGGACTCATGATGGCTGAACACATTTCGAGATTGGTGAACTACTCTTCCAATGATATCAACGAACAGAATTTCTGGTCAATGTGTGTTAACGAGGAGGAAGAAGACAGGATTGGTCCACCACCGAAGAAGCGACAACAAGTTGACGTAGTAACGTCGGCCTTAATGGCACCTGTGTGTTACTGTGTGGACGACGAGAACGCCGTCTCGCTGGAGATCTTCTACGCTCTTGCACTCGATCTCTCCAAAAATCTTAACAACAAAAGTAAAGTAGATAAACATGTTGCTAAAGCAGTTCAAAAATGTTACAGAGAAGTAGTTGATCAAAAAATAGGGCTACCTAGACTTCACAGTCTGTATTTTCTGAGATCCATGATGAACTTCATGGGTTTCATCAACAATATGTGCACTGGCGACGGAGAAATGGCTCATCACCTGGTCCAAACCATAACATCTATTGGGTTAAACATGACTCCAAAACTGTCGTTGTTTTAGTTGGTTTAGGAAACAACTTAAAATCATCTGTTGTCAACATCGCCAAACATACTTGGTGGGATTCCTACACCGACATGGGTGCAGAAGCGCTGGTTGGAAAGGGTGATTGTTCTTCATCTGATGCTAAATTGGCTTATGTGGCTGGCAAGAAACAAATATTCGTCATCGAAGAGGTCGGGTATCAGGGGCCGTACAATCATAACAATGCTAAAAAAACAGTCAAAGCTACAGTTGATGGTGCAGGGGTAACTGCTGATGCCAATAGGATGGTAGCCTATCGGTTGTGGTCGCGAGTGTCTCAGCGAGTAATTGGTAATAACCACGACAACACCAATCTTAATAATAACAACAATAACAATAATGATGATGATGACGACGACGACGATGATGATGAGGAATTAACGTTACCACAACCACATCATGAGTTTCCTGATATTATAAGTGGCATGTCTCAAGTAGTCATGTGGTGGAATTTAAATTTAGGTTCCGTCATTTTAAGATGTCTAAAGAAAAGAGTTTAAACAGTATAATCTCCATGGGAGAAATACCGTATAGTATACATTCTCCTGAACTGTTGGATACATCAAAATGGTTTCAAGACACTGATCCTTTACTTCGCAATTCAAAGATCATAGAAGATCATTTTGCAATGCAAGTAGATGAAGAGCAGTGGCCTAGTTTATCTTCATCGGAAAGAGTAGGACGTTACCTTAACATCATTCGCAAAGATACTTCAAATCAACTAAGACCTTTTGCAGACTGTGTCAAACACTTCAAGCGTTTATTAATCTTATTCGCAGCCAAAGCAGCAGATGATAATGATGTACAATAATGAGGCATTGGATGTCATCACGACTTTAGTCAATGACCGACGCAAGAATGATAGGATACACCAACGCCAATTTTCAAAAGAAGAGGTAATGAAATATTTACAACTTGATACTTTGAAATACAATCAGCTAATCAAATTGAATTCAATTCTCAAGTTGGAGAATCGTTATTATGGTGCGTGTGGTCAAACTAAGAATGAACAAAAGGAAAAAGAAGAAGACTGCTGTTATTGTTGCGACTGCCAAAGCCACGCGACGGCGACCAAAAATTTATCATCCAGTCCAATCCAATACCCGCCACCGCCGCATTATGATGATGATGCATCCAACAGGTACATGCAAAGTCTAGTGGAAGCCCGTTACATTGATTTCCTGAATCGCCAAGCTTGTATCCCTCCGATCGCAAGAGCGGCGGCGGCGGCGTCAACATCTGGAAGCGCAAGCGTGTTCGGTGCTCACTCATACGTACCTCCACACCGAAGATGGAATCACCTGTTGGTCGTATTTAACATCGATGTAATTGCCCCCCCCCAAAAAATGTAGATTTCCAGAAATTGAAATACTTCCCTTTGTATTACACACGTTGTTCCGAAAGTTAGAATTGAAATCCGAAGTGGTCAGCAGTCATGTCAAACCGTCAAAGAGACAAGACACAGCGATATTTGGTGCGTTGTAAGTTACAATCTATACAGTCATCACCTCTCAGACAACGCGATGCGTTACGCTAGTGAGGTTCTGGGACTGTCGGTTATACAGCATACAGTTGAATGATCTCCCTATCGAAGATAAAGATATAATGCGTCTGTTACAGACTTGGACTGTATCTTCCAAAATTGTATATTCCACTAGACCGAACAACAACAATGAAGAAGAAGAACGTCTGGCTTCGAGAGACAGAGACACAATATGTTCTTTGGGAGTGTGGGCCTTACGCAACGCTGTGCGTGTCCGTCCCAACGTAATGGACGATTCGTTTCTACCCTCCTTTCCAGTTCCGTTGAATCTAATATTGAAACAAGATGAGAGATATAGTAGTGATAGTTTTAAAGACCTAAAATATTACAAATCATTCAAAGATAGTTTTGTCAACACTATCGAAAATATGCCGAAGAAATGAGCGCTGTTAAAAGTAAATTGAAAGGTTCATTGAAATCAGAACCGCTAGTAGCTTCCGATAGTCAACCCGTTTCGTGGCCACAAAGGATATAACTGCAACCCTTGACACTGTCAATCCACTAGGTGGTGATCCCACAGATTTAATACTTCAGTAAATCTTACCTAAGTGATTTAAATAAACAATCGTATACAAATTTGTCGTATTTTCAGTTGACGTCATACGACAAAATTTAAAGACGTCCGTCAGTTACATCGTCTGAAACTGTGAACGGTTCATGTTAAAATCACGCGCTGAACATCTGAGAAATATAACCAATCATGGATTTTATGAATATGAATACTGTAACTATGTTGGTACTCGCATTGCTAGTAATTGTTGTTGCGGTCATGTTGGTGTCCGGCATGGCAACGAGGCAGACATACATCAAGAAAGCACACATTGATACTTCACCCATCGGGGTTCCCGTGTCCGTCTCCTTCAATGCTAAGGCACCAGTTGTCGTCAAGGATGTATTTGCTTCTCCATTGGGTGAAATCGCCATCCTGTCAACAGATGCTGAAGTCGAAGCTAATAAATCAGATGTTGTATTCCAATTTGTGCCTGTGACACCCGTATATGCTGACACTCTACCTCAAGAATTGTGCATGGTCAAGATTTACAACAGAACCAAACACGATCTTCACTTTTCAGGTGGATACACTGACTTGAACGTCAGCACTGTTGGAATAAATTCAGTTATATCTCCAGCCAATAGTTTGGACAATAACTCATCATTGTCTTCCACTGTCGTCGTCGCTGGAGAGTCAAAAGTAACTTACTTTGCTAGAATTAAGAACGAAACTTTGATCAGCAAACATATTATCGTAATGAACCATTTGTACGTCACTCGTCACATTCATTAACTGTAAAAAGAAAATAAAGAAATATGGATTTAATCTTTCATCTATTTTATTGGTGTGCCTTCAGGATGAGAAAGTAAAGTAGTCACATTTTTTTTTTAAGTTATTCTTTTTTAAAATTTTATTGTCAACATACCTAATATAAATTTATCTGTGTAGATCCGAACCCCACTCTAAAGATACCTAATGTACATTCCCCTATGTAGATCTGGACCTACCTAATGTACATTACCCTATGTAGATCCGGACCCCACCCCATTCTGAAGTTAATGATCAGGTTGATACCATAGATTTATATCATTGGAAGAGTAGTTCACCAATCTCGAAATGTGTTCAGCCATCATGAGTCCACGTGTCTCAGCGGTGCCTTCAATGCACATACTCAAGAAAGCCGATTTTGTGTTAGGATCGAACATCGATTCGAGGACGATCTGTTTTTCAGTTTGAATCTTACACCTGACATACATGTCTGATTTAAGATTGATATTTTATAATCTGCCACCCAACAGAAAATTACCGTCGATAAGAAAAAATCTGTTGTTATCGACGCTTATACACGATGTTTTGGAATTCACCATTTTAAAAACACTTAACAGATTATTGGAAGAACGATGGTTGTTAAGCTGCCTGTGGAAGCGTGCACTCATGAACTTGGACAGACAGGCAACGCCGGTGTTGGTACATGACAATCGTAGATGATGGGCTCGCATGAGGAACCATTTCATAGAGACGACCGGGTTAGCCAGGTACGGCACGACATTGGAGACATTCTTGCTCTCTTTCTTTTTCGGTGAACACATGCAAGTAGGAATAAGGCGATTTCTTTTTGTCTACTTGTTGTTGTTTTTCCATCTTAGAAGCAAACACAATCGATGTCCAATCGGTCAACAGAATATTATACGGAAGATTATCTTTCAGTACATTCAAACAATACTTGAGAGTGACAAGATAAGATTGGTTTTACATTCTGTGAATTCGTCGTCATAGATAACGTAACCTCTTCCCAGACCCATGTGGTATCTCAGAGAATATTCATTGACTTTTTTTCGAAAAGGCGGTGGTGACGGTCCCGTCGTCGTCACCGTTCCTTCATCAGATGAGGAGGAAGAGGAGGAGGTCCGTTGCACATGTTGCATGTTCATGAGGATATGACGGGCATTGTAATTGTCGTTGACGGGAGAGTAAGCGGAGGTGAGAGTGCCGTATACGGAATGGAGAATGGTAGTACAGTGGTTGTGATCATTGAGAGATGCTTCTCTAGCGTTCTTCATAGTGTTCTCGCTACCTTTATTGTTGGATACAACGTGAATAGAATCACCACTAGTTTTCATGACTAAATCATTATCATATAATCTTATTGATCTTTCACAACCTTCATCGGAAACCACACTGTCGAAAACACCATACTTTAATGCATGTATCAGTTCATCATAACACGTGTTGATTGAATCCAATTCTAACACTTCTTCTCGGCCGGTATAGTCTGTGTCCACAGTCACACACCCATCATCCGTTTGGTAATCGCTGAGGTCCATGCTTGTACCGGGTGTGAAGCTAAACGTTGCTCCGTTGGTGAACTTACTTGTCGTGAAAGACCCAGTCTCATCATATTCACTGGTCAGAAACTCTCGCCTTGTCGACCAGCTCAGGGTTGACAACGCTCAACACGTTAAGATTTTCTAAGCCGCCGACGCCGCCACCACCTTGTTGATGGTGGTGTTTGGCAATGTCAATATGCATGTTCCGGAGATGAATGAGAGGTACCATATTGCGGAGACACTCTGAAATCATTTTCTCAGAAACAAATTTAGTCTTCCGAAGCTTCAGATTCTGTTCACACTCCAATTAAGAATTGGATGCATCATAACTGAGAAACACACTCCAATTAAGAATTGGATGCATCATAACTGAGAAACACACATTCGCCTTAAGGGATCGAAGTGAATGTGTGTTTTAGTCTTCCAGAGCCTCATATTCTGTTCACACTCCAATTAAGAATTGGATGCATCATAACTGAAAAACACACATTCTCCTTAAGGGATCGAAGTGAATGTGTGTTTTAGTCTTCCGGAGCTTCAGATTCTGTTAACACTCCAATTGGAAGATTTGATTTGATAAATTTAATACACCCATGGGAAGCCGAACGCAGAGAAAGACAATAAGAAAAGTCAAAGACACATTCATCTCGATAGAGTTTATTCTCAGTTACGTTATTACATCTGGATCTGTATCAAATTATCATCAACTACATCAACTACAAAGTCATTATAGAGTTTGTATTATGTTACAGTTGAATGTAGTCTAACCTTGATTGAGTTGAATGTATGTCTTTGTCTTGCGAAGCTTCCGATTCTGAAATCAGTTATCGTCAAATATCTCGAGGTCTCCGTCCGATTCTGATCTAGCGAAGTTTGCTACCGCGTTTCGCTACTTGTCAATTCACCGTTGCCAGCAACGAGTAAAGTCAGCCGAGACCCTGTGAGCCACTGCAGCTCGCTAGCAGCTCACCCCCCACCGTGTTGAACCCCACCGCCCAACACCCGAGCCGAGAAACTCGGCTAACTGGCCGGAGTGACCCGATGAGGTGTTCCCCCCCCTAAAAAGTCCACTTACGGCTCAAACCGGGCGACCGGACCGCCCGATTCTGCACCTGTTAGGGATGAAATGCGTGACGCGAGCGCGCCGATATCGTGAGTTACCACTGAAAGTCAGAATGCGACGCTTCCTCCTCCCGATTTGGAGCGTAGGGATAACTGAACTATTTTAACGGATGGGTTTCGGTCACGACGGTCGACGATTTGGACCATTCGGGAGGCAGAATCGGTCGCGCTCGTCACCCTATATGTTCACAGGTGTGCTCAAGGCACTTCGCTACACGCTAGATGCGCTACTAAGGTGACTTAGGACCGTCACTGGTAACGCTGGGGTGGTCGTCGTCAAAAAAACCCCATAGCCCTTACACCCCCGCTTACCCTCCACCCCCCGAATCTCTTAATTTTAAGAATCGGGCATTTTCAAACACATGTTCACCTCACACAAGGTTAGACGACATTCAGTACGAACTAGATTCAGAATCGGAAGCTTCGAAAGACAAAGACACACATTCACCTCACACAAGGTTAGACGACATTCAGTACGAACTAGATTCAGAATCGGAAGCTTCGGAAGACAAAGACACGCATTCACCTCACACAAGGTTAGACGACATTCAGTACGAACTAGATTCAGAATCGGAAGCTTCAGAAGACAAAGACACGCATTCACCTCACACAAGGTTAGACGACATTCAGTACGAACTAGATTCAGAATCGGAAGCTTCGAAAGACAAAGACACGCATTCACCTCACACAAGGTTAGACGACATTCAGTACGAACTAGATTCAGAATCGGAAGCTTCGGAAGACAAAGACACGCATTCACCTCACACAAGGTTAGACGACATTCAGTACGAACTAGATTCAGAATTGGAAGCTTCGGAAGACAAAGACACACATTCACCTCACATAAGGTTAGACGACATTCAGTACGAACTAGATTCAGAATTGGAAGCTTCGGAAGACTAAGACACACATTCACCTCACATAAGGTTAGACGACATTCAGTACGAACTAGATTCAGAATTGGAAGCTTCGGAAGACAAAGACACACATTCAACTCACATAAGGTTAGACGACATTCAGTACGAACGAACTAAATTCATAATCGGAAGCTTCAGAAGATAAAGACACACATTCAACTCACACAAGGTTAGATGACATTCAGTACGAACTAGATTCAGAATCGGAAGCTTCAGAAGACAAAGACACACATTCACCTCACACAAGGTTAGACGACATTCAGTACGAACTAGATTCAGAATCGGAAGCTTCGGAAGACAAAGACACACATTCACCTATTAGCATCATCATCGTCGTCATTCTCCTCCTCCTCCTCCTCTTCGGAAGTTGAAGAGTCATCATGCCGGCGTCGCCGCCGCTGGTGTTCTTCGTCTCCGAATCCTCCTACCTCTTTTTTCTTGGTGTAATTCCACCATCGATTTTTTAACGAGTCAGCTGCCTGCGGGGGCAGATTAGCCACCCCACCAGTGGGAGAGAGACAATGCATCATGAAGTAATAAGCGCTCTGGAACATACCCGTTGTGAAAAACGACATTTTTTCAAGTGATAAAATAGAATGGAGATAGCGAGTCAACATTAGCAGGTTGTCGTGACTTATTGGTAACTTAGAGACATCAACGGAATTGGGAAGATAGACGATATCATCTGCTTGTTCGTCTCGGATGGGCATGTTCATCGTTTTGTGTTCAACGATAGATTTTAAAGCTTTGATTAATTATCGACGCTGAGATTCAATGGTTTGATTTTTGTTATGTCCTTCTCCTTTCTTATTGCTCTTCTTCTCAAAGGCTCTGGCATTTTCAAGGATGTTAATATTGACGCCTATGAGTAAGTTTCGAATACTAGGTAATCGACCATCACCTCTGTACTTGTCGTGGACGAACCGCATCACTCTACTCAACACGTGAATGGCATCGGCACTGGTGTATTTCTCTCCGCCTCTATCGTCCAACAAGTCTAAGATTCTCGGACAGAAAAGAGTGGTGATGTGTTCCTTCAACTGATCTAACTCATGGAGGTAACACCCCTGTGATTGATAGGAGAGACAACACCAATTCGCGCGTTATTTGTTTAACAACCCTGTAATTTAGCATGTGTAGATAAGAGGGAGGAGACGTCACCAATTCGCGTGTTGCTTCCTGTGTCTTTAACTTCCTGTAATTTAGCATGTGTCGATGTAACGCCCTTGTAATTTAGCATGTGTCAATAAGAGGGAGGAGAAGGAGACTACTACGTCACCAATTCGCGCGTTACTTCCTGTGTCTTTTTAACACCCCTAACACCCTTGTAATTTAGCATGTGTCAATAAGAGGGAGGAGAAGGAGACTACGTCACCAATTCGCGCGTTACTTCCTGTGTGTCTTTAACACCCTTGTAATTTAGCATGTGTCAATAAGAGGGAGGAGAAGGAGACTACGTCACCAATTCGCGCGTTGTTTCCTGTATGTCTTTACTACCCTTGTGATTTAGCATGTGTTAATAAGAGATACTGATTGATAGGAGGAGACTAACGTCACCAATTCGCGTTGTGATGTAGCATGTGTTAATAAGAGATACTGATTGATAGGAGGAGACTAACGTCACTAATTCGCGCGTTGCTTCCTGTATATCTTTACCACCCACAAATTCGCGTGTTGCTTCCTGTGTCTTTAACACCCTTGTAATTTAGCATGTCTCAATAAGAGGGAGGAGAAGGAGATTACGTCACCAATTCGCGCGTTACTTCCTGTGTGTCTTTAACACCCCTGTTATTTAGCATGTGTCAATAAGAGGGAGGAGGAGGAGACTACGTCACCAATTCGCACGTTGCTTAATGTGTGTCTTTAAAAATCGCGCGTTGCTTCCTCACCAATTCGCGTGTTACTTCCTGTGTGTCTTTAACACCCCTGTAATTTAGCATGTGTCAATAAGAGGGAGGAGAAGGAGACTACGTCACCAATTCGCGCGTTGTTTCCTGTGTGTCTTTACCACCCTTGTGATTTAGCATGTTTTAATAAAAGGAGAGAAGAAGACTACGTCACCAATTCGCGCGTTGGTGCGTTGCTTCCTGTTACCACCCTTGTAATTTAGCACGTGTCAATAAGAGGGAGGAGAAGGAGACTACGTCACCAATTTGCGCGTTACTTCCTGTGTGTCTTTAACACCCCTGTAATTTAGCATGTGTCAATAAGAGGGAGGAGAAGGAGACTCGTCACCAATTCGCGCAACGTCAGTGAAGAGAGATGGACGGCACAAGCGAGTAGAATTGGTGCCCGTTAAGACTGAAAATATACATTCACATCATGAAAACAAACACTACATTCACACTAAGCAATTTTTTTCTTATAGTTGAGAATGTACGAGAGCGGGACGCTGAATGCTGGGTTGAGAGCGGAAGGGTGAATGTGTGTTTAGACTCGCCAGTAGCCCGATTCTGAGGCGAGCGGGACGCTGAATGCTGGGGTAAGAGCGGAAGGGTGAATGTGTGTTTAGACTCGCCAGTAGCCCGATTCTGAGGCGAGCGGGACACTGAATACTGGGGTGAGAGCGAAAGAGTGAATGTGTTTTAGACTGGCCAGTAGCCCAATTCTGAGGCGAGCGGGACGCTGAATGCTGGGTTGAGAGCGGACTGGTCACTATGTGTTATAGACTCGCCAGTAGCCCGATTCTGAGGCGAGCGGGACGCTGAATTCTGGGTTGAGAGCGGAAGGGTGAATGTGTTTTAGACTCGCCAGTAGCCCGATTCTGAGGCGAGCGGGACGCTGAATGCTCAGTTAAGAGCGGAATGGAGAATATGTGTTTTAGACTCGCCAGTAGCCCGATTCTGAGGCGAGCGGGACGCTGAATGCTCAGTTAAGAGCGGAAGGGTGAATGTGTGTCTTAGACTCTCCAGTAGCCCGATTCTGAGGCGAGCGGGACGCTGAATGCTGGGTTGAGAGCGAAAGAGTGAATGTGTGTTTTAGACTGGCCAGTAGCCCGATTCTGAGGCGAGCGGGACGCTGCTCAATATTGTGACTACGTCACAATATTATTACGTCACTACTATATGTGAAATTAACACCCTCGTGTTTTTGCAGGTGAGTATGACTCTCGTGTGATTATTAGACTACGTCACAGTGTTATTATGTCACTACTATGTGCAATTCACACCCTCGTGTTTTTTGCAGGTGAGTATCACCCTCGTGTTATTACTAGACTATGTCACAGTATTGTTACATCACTACTATTTTTGCAGATAATTTAGAGACTACGTCACAGTATACTTCATTACTATATGTGCAATTAACACCCTCGTGATCTTGCAGGTGATTATCACCCTCATGATATTACTAGACTACGTCACAGTATTGTTACATCACTACTATTTTTGCAGAATCTAGAGACTACGTCACAATATTGTTACGTCACTATTATATGTGCAATTAACACCCTCGTGATTTTGCGGAAAAACAATGTATTTACAATCAGCAGCAGCAACGTCAAAAACAAGCACAGGCAAGTCGTCAGTATCCTCATTATGACGCTTGGTATTCGCCTTCTTATTACCAGGAACTGCAACCAATTTGCGGGTGATGAGGACACTCGTCTTAACACGCCATAGCTGATTTTCAGTCGTCTCCTCTTCAACGAAGGGAACAAGCTCATTACCGATTGGAATCGACTCCTCCTCCTTCACTGGAACCGACTCCTCCTCTGGAACTGGAACCGACTCCTCCTCTGGAACTGGAACCGACTCCTCCTCTGGAACTGGAACCGACTCCTCCTCCTCTTCACCAGGTGCGTAGACTGGAATGTCCACCTCATTATCCTCCTCCTCCTCCTCCTCCTCGTTGTTGTTGTCGTCTTCTTCGTCATCCTGTTCCTCCTCTTCCTCTTCGTTATCGTCATCCTCTTCCTCTTCGTTATCGTCCTCGTCGTCGTCATCGTCATCCTCCTCCTCCTCCTCCTCGTTGACTACGTCATCGTCATTCAACCGGACTGTACAAGGTACCCATCCTCATCGACATTTTCACTGATAACGACTGGATCATACCTGTTATCGATGAACTTGAAGACACCAGGTGAAACCTCTTCTTTGAATGCAGCTGCTTTGTTATTGATGACGTGTGAATCCATGATGTTCATGTCATCGTCCAACAGAGCGAATTCCCTGATGACGAAGGGATGGTGTTGTCTGAAGATCAATGTGGTCCTGCCATGTTGCAATTCGCGGTGGGTGAAGGGCTTTGAGCACACCACACAATCATACTTGTGATAGTAGCACATGAGATTACGTGCCATAGTGTAAGCCCACAAACACAGTAAGTCAGACGTGCACATTGGAATCATGAACGAGTTAAGCAAAGACTCATACGATAAAAGACATCTTTACATAGCGTCCAAACTTTTAGCGATTAAAGAAATGAACCAAAAGAGTGTTCATTCGATCACATACGATTATTTACTGGCCGCGAATGGAATCAAGTCCCATTTGCACGTAGCGGCGAATGTATTGTGCAAATTCCTTAAAACGATTCCATTGAAATCTTTTAAACTCGAGTCTCATGCAACGCGGGTTATTCGTGTCGTTCGTGTTGAACAACATTCTCTTTAGATGTATCTCGAAAGACAACAAGACTTCATCTTTAAGTGAAACAGATAAAAAAAATGTTTAACCTGATCGACTTCTGTGTTGAAATTAAAAGGCTTTCAATCTAATGGGGTACAACAAGGCTAAACGACTATACGGAACTGAGAAACCTGATGAATTGAGTCAACAGGCGGACTGGGCCATCGCACAAACTGTCATCGGTGCTTACAAACAATTGAGGACCGCCTCTCTTGAAAAGAAATACTATTCCAAAACAGCATCGTATCCAAAACGAAGCCAAATTTAATAGAGATTCTCAACGGGGTTAGTGTCATGAACAAGGCTTTCCAAACTACATCGTGTGAGAAAGCTAACTTAAATTTGTCAGACGATAAGATAAGAGCGTACGTCTTGAAAGAAGTAATGAGTCACGACAAATTGAAGCGTGTCAATGGTGACACTAGCACTGCCTTGCGGTTCGCAGGTTTAGTTATCGCTTACAAGAAGTTCCTTTGGGATGTGAAGCGACCATCGCAGCATTCTTCCCCACCACCATTACCTACCGAAAGAGAGTGTTTGATTTTAACGGACACGATCATGCGCTCCTCGTCGTCATTGGCTAACGATCCAAGTAAACCCTTTGTTGATTTTATAGCCGGTAAAACAATAACAGTGAATACAACGACAAAACCAACAACGATATACTGACTAGTATTCTTAGAGGTGTTAAGTCAATTCACGTATTCGTTCGCAACTTTATCGTCAATGCCGTTCAGAGTATACTGGATATATTTCACTCGCTTCTGGGTGTCTCCCACGTACGATTACTCGTAACATACCTGTGGTATTAGGTGTCGATATTTTACTGCATAACACGAGGGTGATAATCACCTGTTAAAACACGAGGGTGATAATTGCACATGTAGTAGTGACGTAACAATACTGTGACGTAGTCTAACAATAACACGAGGGTGATAATCACCTGCAAAAATACTGTGACGTAGTCACGAGGGTGATAATCACCTGCAAAATAGTAGTGACGTAACAATACTGTGACGTAGTCTAACAATAACACGAGGGTGATAATCACCTGTAACGTAACAATACTGTGACGTAGTCACGAGGGTGATAATCACCTGCAAAATAGTAGTGACGTAACAATACTGTGACGTAGTCTAACAATAACACGAGGGTGATAATCACCTGTAAAAACACGAGGGTGATAATTGCACATGTATTAGTGACGTAACAATACTGTGACATAGTCTAGCAATAACACGAGGGTGATAAGCACCTGCAAAAATAGTAGTGACGTAACAATACTGTGACGTAGTCACAAGGGTGATAATCACCTGCAAAAACACGAGGGTATAAATTGCACTAACAATCAATACTGTGACGTATTCTCTAACACGAGGGTGATAATCGCACACATGTAGTGACGTAAGCAATACCTCCTATCGATACATACTGTGACGTAGTCGAAGTTTGGCATATCACGCACTTGTTAATGACGTAAGCGTGGTTATCCAATTTTGGCATGTAATAAAGGTATGCCAAATCAAGCTAAATTTGGACATTGTTGATTCGGCACGATTGATTGAGATGACGTAAATCGTAAGGAGGTTATGCTCATGCTAAAAATGGCAGGAAGCATTGCGCGATTTTTAGTCTTGTTGTTATTTTTCCGATCAATTGATAATAAGGGATGGTTGTTAACACATGCCAAATTTGGATATTGTTGTTGACAAGGTTAATAATGACACCAATGACGTAAGCAATAGCGCTGATTGCACATAACACTTACCTCGAAGTCCGCATGACCTTTGGTGACGTAAGCTGCCAGGGCGTTGACGACCTTTGGTGACGTAAGCTGCCAGGGGCGTTGACCACACTTACTTACAAGTCCGCATGACCTTTGGTGTTCATCAAAGGAAACTTACTGGCGTCTGAATGGACGTCAATGAAACAAACATGTTTAGCACCAGGCGAGCAGAGGTCGTATTCACTTTGATTCAATCTGTCTATCAGGAACGACATTGACTCTAAAGTATTATCGTTAACATTTATGTCAAACAACAATCTCGAATCAATTTGAAGTTAATAAAGAAATTCAGACTAGCATAAATTTCTTTAGCTGTGTCGGTGATGTCTGATTCTCCTGAAAGCATCATGTCGACGAGTCTGTTACGAATGACAACTTTACAATGCCACGCGAATGCTTTGTGTAAGTATGTACTGTAACATGGTATAGCACCTAAAAGGGTAGAGAGTTGTTCCATCACCATGATATCGCATAGATGTTGACGCGACGAACATTCTTCGAGTTTGCGACGCGTGTTAAGAACATCGCGCATACGCTGATCGATATCTACTACACCACCATCATCATCTTCTGCAACAACGTACAACCGATCGCTCTGTCGTGTCAACAGTTTTGCCACAGATTCTTGAATGGTTCCGTTTTCCGAAATCGTCACTTCTACAGGTGGGGTTAGAATCAGGGTGTTGAGCGTGTCCGTTATGTTGATTCTCTTTTTCAAGTAACTTAACAGTTTGATGAGAGAAGCCAATCTTACGTGCTTGTGCTTGAATCTGTCAACATTGGAGAGTAACACAGCGTAATATGTTGACAATTCATCCATAGCTTGTTCAGAATATGCAGTTCTAGGTTCATTAACAAGACTAGGAGGTACGACCGTAGCCGTAGTATTTGTGTTAGTTGCAACATTTTCTTCGTCTAATTTTCTCTTCTTAGACTGCACCGCCGTCAGACAATCAGTCGTTGATTTGGCTTTCATCGTCTTGTGATCGGATATAGCTATTACATTACCAATGTTATTTCTGATAAAAGATTTCATGGAGTGAATCAAGGAAAAGTTATCCAAGGATTTCCTGTAACTTTGAGTACATTTGTATTTGTGTTAGTGTTACAGATGGTACAGTACTGGGACGCGACGTGTTTCACTTGCGGATTTGTGCTTGTCCGACACGAGATTTAAAGACAGACGAACAAGCTAACTCTAAGAAGAGAAGATTAAAACGCAAAAGATATTCAACTGAGACTCAGGTAAATGTCCAGACTAGATAAATGTTATATTTTATTGAGATGAAACATTATTATTATTATACGAATCTTCAAATTTCTTTCTTGTATTTTCAGATCGCAAAATACCAAAACTAGTTGACCCAGAGCCTCATGTGTCCAACTTAAATGAAGTTTACAACATTAAGGTAAAGATTTAAAAAAAAAATAAGTAGGAGTGGAGATAGCTTCTATACGAGTTGCATTTACATTTTATCTAATCATAATCTCCCATTCTAGGTAGTTGGACGTCAGTTGTACTTGTTCATGATGAAGATCATGCAGTTTTACTCAGCACCCACCTGAACATTCCTGACGCTCCATGTCAACAAAACGAAAACACGATGGTACACCAAGAGCAGGATGTGCTCATGAGAAACATGTATTCTAATAAGCTGAAGAAGCTCAAAGAAAAGCTGAAGAACTTGAGAGAAGAAAGCAAACAGGGGAGTGAGCAGAAAAGCATCGAAATTATAGAAATAGAAAGCCCAGAAAACTCAGAAAAAGAAAAACAGGGAAGCCCAGAAAATACAGAAAAGGAAACACTAAAAAAGAAAACACTCCTATAGAAGAACCACTAAACCTAATCAAAGACAACAACCCTATAGAAGAGCCACTAAACCTAATCAAAGATAACAAACCTGTATCATTACGTACGGTGAAAAGAAACAAACCATATCGTCACATTCCATTTGTACATGTCACAAGGGAACCTCGAGAACCTCTTGTTACTCTCAAGAAATTCTGAGTTAAGTAACACATGTATGTAAATAGGGTTTAGCTAAAGTAGGGTCCAATATTTTAAATATATTTTTCGAAACGTTTTTAAAGTGTTATATAATAAATGTGTTTGAACAAAGTTAAACGGAAAAGAAACTTGCACATAGTTTGTGCAAGAAACTGGGGTCAGGATATGCAAAGAGTTTGTCACAGGCAGGATCTACACAGTTTAACCGGAGAAGAAACTGGGGTCAGGATTTGCACAGAGTTTGTCAGGTGGGTTCAAGATTTGCACAGTTTAACTAGTCCCTGTTAAATTTGTTTCACACACATGTATATAATTATGATATTTTAGTTAATAAAAAGTATACTGTTGTTCTGCATCTCAATTCTTCTTCAACTATATCTAGACAATACTGACAGCAAGGAATAATGGTGACTTAAGATCTTCATCAAAGTTTGTAGAAATAAGTCAGTATCGTGCACAGAAACACATTCGAGTATAGACGACATTTACGCTATCACGTTCTTAACCTTCTAAGAAGGCTCCGGGTGAATATGTGTTTTAGTCTTGAAGCGACATTCAGATCAATTGTAAATTATGCATTACATGTAGCGTGTCCACACTGAGATCTTTCAAATCAACTGCAAGAACTAAAAGTTAATTCGAACTACAACTACAAGTCACGGACACACTTTGACATTTAATTTACTTAATTGGAGTGTTAACGAATCGGAAGCTTCGAAAGACACAAAGACTTTTCTGAAGAGTAGATGTCGCTGCAGCAACTATTAATGGTTTTTGGATCTTAGAGACGTGTGTTCCTTTCTCTGTTTTCAAAAACAACCACCCCTCAACTTCATCGATACCGATGTTTTCAATTTTCCCTTCGCCATCACAGTACATGTGAACACTTCATGTAGAACAATGATAAATACATTTTGGTGTGAACAAGAACATCGGTTTAAATGTTTTATTTTTTGTAGGGTCAATATCATCCGAACTGTCACCAGGAGTAAAAATAGCTGTTGGTGACTTTCCTTTCCAATAACAGTCTATTTTTTCTACCGTCGTGGGTTTGATCTCCGACATCATTTTCTTCAACACTCGTATGACTCTTACCGATAAACCATTGGGAGTGTTTCCCATAATCGTCAAAACAATGTTTTTTTGGAATTCTAGCATGGACAGAAATTTGTTGTCGTCATAATTGATATCCATCAAAGATAGAGCCACGTTCTGTAATAACTGTTGGTCTTCAACACAGGCTGATGATTTGACTTCAGCGATTCTCCGAATGAATTTACCGTAGGAACCGATCATGTAAGATATGTTGTTTAATTTTTCAATGTACGTTGTAATGCCTTGGCTATTAAGTATAAAATTATCTAGGCGAATTAGTTTGTCTTGCCACTCGCCCAAGATTTTGTTAGTTCTTATCTTGGTTTTAACGAGACGTCTGGTGAAAATCAGCGGTGTAAAATTGGTTTGGTTGTCGTTTCTCAGTTTTCCGTTTGACTTGATATCAAACCATGAGAATATGGAAGGTGGATGAGTATGGTTAAACAACAGACCCATGTTAGTATTGTTTATCATCGGTTTAACTTCTACATTAATTGTATCTCGTGAGAGTTTACTAATGTGAATGTAACCTTCCGAGAGTCGTATATCTTCATCCGTTAGATTTCCTACACCTCTGTTGTTACAGATCCTGAACTCTTTAAAACCACTCTTGATTCTAAAATAGGAAATAGGAAATGAACGATTGACTTAACACTCAATTCCATAAGTTCAGTCATATTGTTAATCTTTTGATTTAAGATGTGCCATCCATCCCTAAAGGATCGTTAATTATTAATGCAACCATCGGATGCATAGCGTCAGGGTAATCTTTTTCTGCTATGTAGACATACTGATGAAGAGGAGCATACACCAAACGTCCACTAGTGCCATATAATAACTGAATAGCCAAGCCACACAGGAGGCTGATGGCGGTAATGAAAATATCACTCCTGCGAGAGTCGACCTCGTCGTAGTAATCCAACAGGCTGTATATGCGATCGTACCAAACGTACTTCAGGACAGGAGGGTATCAGGGTCCACACATCAACTCATCTCTTAAATCTGTTTCGACAATTGTCACGCAGATGAGTCTGGATCTCGAGTGTATGTTGTGTGTTGTGCACAATGTGACGTTACCTGCATCGCATTCGCTTGAGTCGAGTCTGAATGTGTGTCTTTGTCTTTCTCTCATCTTTATTACGCATGTGAGAGAGTATACGTAACTTTGAATCTCTGGTGTGTGTACTCGCTTGAATGTCGACTAAACTCTATTGAGGTGAATGTGTGTCTTTGTCGTACGGAGTGTTCAATTCTGATTTTGTAAGTCTAATGTTTGAGTTAAAGTCTTACTGCTACAAATTCAGAATTGGACACTCCGTAAGATAAAAACACACATTCACTTCAATAGAGTTAAGTCGACATTGAGTTGAGTCTGCGTGTCACCTGTAGCGGTTAACATTTAAAAAAAAAATATTATAACTTTCTCTCATCTTTGTACTCGCTTGAATGTCGACTAAACTCTATTGAGGTGAATGTGTGTCTTTGTCTTACGGAGTGTGCAATTCTGATTTTGTAAGTCTAATGTTTGAATTAAAGTCTTACTGCTACAAATTCAGAATTGGACACTCCGTAAGACAAAAACACACATTCACTTCAATAGAGTTAAGTCGACATTTAGTGTGTGCTCGCATTGAGTTGAGTCTGCGTGTCACCAGTAGCGGTTAACATTTAAAAAAAAAATATTATTAACTTTCTCTCATCACCTGTAGCAGATAACATCGAATAAAAAAATGAATCGTATCACATTGCTCTTGTTCGATGTCACATCTGGAATATCAGATTTAGCGGCTTGATATCTGTCTAATAAATAAACTTCGTTAACTCCGTCATTCGGAGACCACCTCTGCTTCCTAAAGAATCTTTCAAAATCATCATTAGATTCAGACGCTTGAAGCATAAGATCCAATAGCACGCGAATGATGTGTCTCTCAACAGTGTTATCGGCTGAAGCTCGTAGTGTTCGATCGATGAACGATGTGACATCTTTATAATTTTTACCCTTCACTAACGCTCGTATCGTGCGACTTATCACCGACCCATTATTCCATGCGTCAACGTCTTTAATACTAGTGGTGGTGGTGGTATCATCATCATTATTAGCATCATCATCGTCGTCATTCTCCTCCTCCTCCTCCTCCTCTTCGGAAGTTGAAGAGTCATCATGCCGGCGTCGCCGCCGCTGGTGTTCTTCGTCTCCGAATCCTCCTACCTCTTTTTTCTTGGTGTAATTCCACCATCGATTTTTAACGAGTCAGCTGCCTGCGGGGGCAGATTAGCCACCCCACCAGTGGGAGAGAGACAATGCATCATGAAGTAATAAGCGCTCTGGAACATACCCGTTGTGAAAAACGACATTTTTTCAAGTGATAAAATAGAATGGAGATAGCGAGTCAACATTAGCAGGTTGTCGTGACTTATTGGTAACTTAGAGACATCAACGGAATTGGGAAGATAGACGATATCATCTGCTTGTTCGTCTCGGATGGGCATGTTCATCGTTTTGTGTTCAACGATAGATTTTAAAGCTTTGATTAATTCTCGACGCTGAGATTCAATGGTTTGATTTTTGTTATGTCCTTCTCCTTTCTTATTGCTCTTCTTCTCAAACGCCATATGGGTCAGCGAGTTCGCAGACGCTTCATCTATAATTAATTTTTAGTGGTAATAGAACCATACACGAAGATGATCTTAACCAATGTCTATCTTCTGTACACCAAAATGTCTGTCGATATGTTACAACGTCAAACTAAATTTGAAAAGATTCACTTTAACCTTATCTAATGACGAATGGAAAATGATGTCGAAAGAAATATTAGATAAGTGTTTATTCTTCACTGGATCAACCGGATCTAACAACGGAACTAATGATGATCCTTTGTATCAATTCCATTTAAAAGGTAACAAGAAAATGTTTGTTAATTCATTATCTGATGCTAAACACATCATTTCTGAGTTAGAAAAGCAAATCGACAAGACCCTCGAATACAAGCAATTGTTAGCTTCGAGGTGTGTGATGGAGTGACTCCTGACTTAAACAATCATAATGATCTTTTGGCTTTAACAGAACGAGGTTTAAGAATTTTCCAGTTCGACCGCATGATCAAATATTTGATTGGTCAATTTTCATTTTTCAAAAAGCTAACTGCTAGATACCTGTGTGAGTGAGATCTAATAAATGGATTATCATACCAATGTCTAATAAATATATAACAATATCTCTTATAAATGGATGGATTATCTTAACAATGTTTCTAATGAATGGATTCTTGTAACAATGTCTCTAATAAATGGAATAACCTAACAATGTTTCATTTCTAAAAATATTTGAGTTTGAATTTTTTTTTGGAATCATCCCTTTAGAGTGTTAACAGAATCGGAGTCTCCGGAAAACTAAAACACACATTCACTTCGATTGAGATCTCTAACATTGCAGCATTAAAATAGGACTTAAGACTCTTAGATGTGCACTGTTGTGCTATGAGTTCGCTGTGAATAACGGGGAAGAATTGTTCGTCCGTAACACTGGGATCTTGTTGCCCGCATAAGTTGAGGTACAAGATAATAAACAGATCCATTACTTTGGCGCATTAACTCATATTTCTCATATCGTCCAAACCCATTATTGTTTGTTGTTGCATCCTTCCATTCGATTTTAATAAACCTGTTAGAATAGTTATTATTGTATCATTAATAGATCCCATGTCGTTATTTTTAGAAATTTTATGATTAAAGTCCCATCTATTCAACGCTCCGTTTAAACTGTCAATACATTTTAAGATATTTTGACCGTAAGTCGAGGAAGTAGAACAGGATTCAGTTACAGCGAGACATGAAGACGACGACGACGACGACTCATTAATCTTTTCAGCTGTTGTGGTGTCCGAGGCAACCGACGGTGATACTTTCGACTTATTAAAAAACAGGATAGCTTCCGCCACAGCCTCGTCATCTATGTTACTAATCAAAGAACGTACGGAAGGAGAATCCACCTCGCTCTTCTTACAACTCAGTGGAGCGGGTTGAGTGTTTCTTAACATATCCTCAACATATATGTCAACATTTTCAAATTTTGTGGTTTGTTGTTCTTCTTTGGATTCTGTGATGGTAATTCGTGAACTGGAACATGCTTCCTCGGTTTTTGGATTTCTTGTAATCCCAAAACATTTTTCAACTCACGCTCTAACCTTAATGAATTGTTAAGTGAATCCCACCCAAAGTATGTTCCGAAAATAGATGTGTTTGGAACGCCGCACGCAATCATGTATGGAAGTGTTAGCATGTCTGGTGTTGACAGTTCCAAACATCTTTGATTGTAGCAACTAAGAGTTAACATAGCTAATACATTAGCCGCCACGTTCGCTGCCATGGGAAATCTTTCATTGTAGTCTGTTGATATGTTTATCGACCATCGATCATGTCAAGTACTCTTTTTTAATCTTATCGTAACTCGATTTTCTAGGTTGTAGAGTGCCGAAGCACGGATGCATCTGCTCCATTGTTGTCTTCAGGGATCCTTTACGTTTCTGGTTGACGTACATGTTGTTCAAAGTGTTGTTGTCGACAGATTGAATGAATTCTAAAAATGTTGATTTCATGGTCTCACCGAACAGGGTAGATGCCCATTCTAACTTTTCATTAGAGGGTTTGCACCTTTCTTAATTTCACTAATGTAAAACCTTTTAGTAGGATAACTATTAAATCGGTTTGTCGAAGAATCATTGTACATTCCTTTAATTTCCATTTTGTTGTTAGTCCCGTACCTAATTCTTAACTTTGTTAATAAGATGATATTCGCGGTTGCTCTACCGCACATCCATGCAAACAACCACAGGAAAGTCGGATTTGTAATCATAACCGATCTTCGAGAACCGTTAAAAATGTTAATCTCTAACAAGCGTTCAGCAGTGCAACAACTAATAAACATCAGCGACAAGACAACAGAAGAAGATTCTGTCGTACCTAGTGTCAAGAAGATACTGCTAGAAGAAAAAAAACAAAATAAAACACCAGGTGAATTCACCAGGATGATACTTAAGTTGCAAGACATCAGACACAATTTGATAAGAAATCTACTTAACATTATC
Organism: Eriocheir sinensis; assembly: GCF_024679095.1. Taxonomy (NCBI): domain Eukaryota; kingdom Metazoa; phylum Arthropoda; class Malacostraca; order Decapoda; family Varunidae; genus Eriocheir; species Eriocheir sinensis. The sequence goes on from NW_026111815.1 coordinate 313,194, forward strand.
AAAGCCTATAAAATCAACACTTATCTCACCAATAATTCACTCAAAGAAACTATGTATGAAAATATCTTCACGGCTGCTATTCCGTTCTCTTCTGTGTTCGCAAGGTTCTTGTATGACGACATCGAAGGTTATGGTGCACACCTACAAGCTGTGTTAGCAGAATTAAAACTTTGATTCAATAAAATATATATTTATAACTAACATGTCTTAATAGCCAAAAAGCGGGGTCCGGTATTTTACGTCCCCGTGCAAGACAAAAGCAATGACTTATGCTTTAATTTCGCAACATGTGGATGAGGGATACACGAACTAAACTACATGGCATGTGAGGTAAACAAAGTGTATACACAAGGTATCGACAGAGTGGGGTCCGGATCTACAAGGTATCGACAGAGGGGTCCGGATCTACAGGGGTATACACAAGGTATCGACAGAGTGGGGTCCGGATCTACATAGGGGTATACAAGGTATCGACAGAGTGGGGTCCGGATCTACATAGGGGTATACACAAGGTATCGACAGAGTGGGGTCCGGATACATAAGGTATCGACAGAGTATCGACAGAGGGGTCCGGATCTACATAGGTATACACAAGGTGTCGACAGGGTGGGTCCGGATCTACATAGGGGTATTCCGGATCTACATAGGGGTATACACAAGGTATCGACAGGGTGGGGTCCGGATCTACATAAGGGGTATACACAAGGTATCGACAGGGTGGGGTCCGGATCTACATAGGGTATACACAAGGTATCGACAGAGTGGGGTCCGGATCTACATAGAGGTATACACAAGATATCGACAGAGTGGGGTCCGGATCTACATAGGGGTATACACAAGATATCGACAGAGTGGGGTCCGGATCTACATAGTGGTATACACTAGGTATCTACAGAGGGGCCGGATCTACATAGGGGTATACACAAGGTATCGACAGAGTGGGGTCCGATCTACACAGGGGTATACACAAGGTATCGACAGAGTGGGGTCCGGATCTACATAGGGGTATACACAAGATATCGACAGAGTGGGGTCCGGATCTACATAGGGGTATACACAAGATATCGACAGAGTGGGGTCCGGATCTACATAGGGTAATACAAAAGATATATACAGAGGGGTCCGGATCTATAGTGGGTATAGGTATCGACAGGGTGGGGTCCGGATCTACATAGGGGTATACAAGGTATCGACAGAGTGGGGTCCGGATCTACATAGGGTATACACAAGATATCGACAGAGTGGGGTCCGGATCTATAGGGGTATACAAGATATCGACAGAGTGGGGTCCGGATCTACTCTCGTAATGAGAAGGTAAAAAATATTATATATGAATAAGTTTACTTGAGGTAAGTGATTACAGCTAAATCAAAATGTAACATTAACTTTTAAGTCAAAATGAATTTAAATATGATGATGTTGCAACCAAAACACACTACAATGATGTAATTTCCTTGGTATTTAAATGCTCATCAAATCAGTCCGTTTCTCTTAGTGTTACTCCGACACCACGCTCTCTAACTTCCGGAGTTTCGTCCCCTACAGTGACAGACGCTGAAGGTTTGATGAAAATTCTCAACATACCGATTCAATACCGATATTGGCGGTGTTGTACACCACCTTACGAGTCAAGTCTCTGGAAAGAAGGTGAACTCCAAAATTTCTTGTTGGATCTGAAAACTGTTGATCGCCTCTACCACATCTCTACGTATGGTTGCAAGTACAATCTGGTGGCACGTGAGAATCGGAAGCACCGAAAGACACAATTGAAAAAAAGGACCGTCAAATGCCGTCAAATGTGTCGAGGACTCCGTCCAATTTTGATCTAGCGAAGTTTGCTACTGTTTCGCTACTTGTCAATTCACCGTTGCCAGCAACGAGTAAAGTCAGCCGAGACCCTGTGAGCCACTGCACCTCGCAAGCAGCTCACCCCCCACCGTGTTGAACCCCACCGCCCAACACCCGAGCCGAGAAACTCTCGGCTAACTGGCCGGGAGTGACCTGATGAGGTGTTCCCCCTAAAAGTCCACTTACGGCTCAAACCGGGCGACCGGACCGCCCGATTCTGCACCTGTTAGGGATGAAATGCGTGACGCGAGCGCGCCGATATCGTGAGTTACCACTGAAAGTCAGAATGCGACGCTTCCTCCTCCCGATTTGGAGCGTAGGGATAACTGAACTATTTTAACGGATGGGTTTCGGTCACGACGGTCGACGATTTGGACCATTCGGGAGGGAAAATCGATCGCGCTCGTCATCCAATATTGCTTAAAGCACTTCGCTACACGCTAGATGCACTACTAAGGTGACTTAGAACCGTCGCTGGTAACGCTGGGGAGGTCGTAGTAAAAAAACCCCCATATCCTGTACACCCCAGCTTACCCTCCAACCCACAAATCTCTTCATTTTAGGAATCGGACTTTCTCAAACACACATTAACTATATAGAGATATATATATATATATATATATATATATATATATATATATATATATATATATATATATATATATATATATATATATATATATATATATATATATACTATCAGAATCGGACGCTATGAAAGACAAAAACAGTATTGTGTACTATCAGAATCGGACGATCCGAAAGACAAGAACACACATTCACCTCGAAAGAGTTTAGATGACACCTCGACATTTCAATGTCATCTAACCTTAACCGAGGTGAATGTGTTTTAGTCTTCCGGAGCTTCCGATTCTGTTAACACTCAAGTTAAGAATTGGATGCATCTCAAGAGAAAAACACACATTCACCTTAATAGAGTTTAGACGACATTCAAATGTCATCTAACCTTAGACGATATTCAAATGTCGTCTAACCTTAACCGAGGTACTGAATGTCGTCTAACCTTGTATGAGGTGAATGTGTATCTTTATCTTCCGAAGCTTTCGATTCTGAATCTAGTTCGTACTGAATGTCATCTAACCTTGTGTGAGGTGAATGTGTATCTTTGTCTTCTGAAGCTTTCGATTCTGAATTTAGTTCGTACTGAATGTCATCTAACCTTGTGTGAGGTGAATGTGTATCTTTGTCTTCTGAAGCTTTCGATTCTGAATCTAGTTCGTACTGAATGTCATCTAACCTTGTGTGAGGTGAATGTATATCTTTGTCTTCTGAAGCTTCCGATTCTGTTAACACTCAAGTTAAAGGTGGATGCATCTCAAGAAAACACACATTCACCTTAATGGAGTTTAGACGACATTCAAATGTCATCTAACCTTAGACGATATTCAAATGTTGTCTAACCTTAACTGAGGTGAATATATGTTTTAGTCTTCCGAAGCTTCCGATTCTGTTAACACTCAAGTTAAGAATTGGATGCATCTCAAGAGAAAAACACACATTCACCTTAATGGAGTTTAGACGACATTCAAATGTCATCTAATCTTAACCGAGGTGAATGTGTGTTTTAGTCTTCCGGAGCTTCACATTTTAACAATACTGTTACATACTATGTAATAGTTGCTTAACACTCAAATTGCATCACAAGAGAAAAACACCTTAATATAGTTTAGACAACATTCATTGACTCGAGTGTACAGAATGTAAAGTAAGAAGTGGATACATCAGAAGACAAATATTTGATTTGATAATTTTACTACATGGGCGACAATCATATTTACATCTGGAGATGGTTGGCAAGGCCACACCACAAAGTGTTGTAATCTTCCGTAGCTTTCGACTCCGATGTACAAATTACAAATGTCTTTTTGCCAAAAGTGGGGTCAGTCATTTTACGTTTCCGTGCAAGACAACTTCACTGACTTGTGCTTAAATTTCGCAACATGTGGATGAGGGATACACGAACTAAACAGAGTCGGGTCCGGAATTACATGGGGGTGTACACAAGAGTGCCAATATCGTCTTACCTCGATCGAAATGAATGTGTGTTCTAATCTTTCGGAACTTCCGATTCTGACAATACTGTTACATAGTAGTAACCTAAACAGTCAAATTAAGACGAACTACAGAGTCGGGTCCGGATTGACATAGGGGTGTACACAAGAGTGCAATGTCATCTTACCTCAATCGAGGTGAATGTGTGTTCTAATCTTCCGGAACTTCCGATTCTGAAATTCTTACTTAGAGTGTTAAGCTAACTATGTAACAGTCCTTCTTTAAAGAGTGTTTTGGGAATAAAAATATTTTTTTGATATGTCTGGGAAAAGGTAAAGCTCCCTGACGACGTGCAATTATTGTTGTATGTTCTAAGTGTCATGAAATACAGACTGTACATGATGTTAGTCAAGAGCGCGGCAATCAATGTATTGATTTCATGAGATAATTGGGTTACCGACAAAGACGTTTGACGTTGGAAGCATATCGCCAGGATTGCGGTGTGCACAACGCCGTACCCATTACAATGTACTTGTTTCACTTCATGGACATGTTCAAAATTGAGACGATAACATTGTTGTTGAAGAATACTTCCTTTGAATTCTCAGATCTGTTGACCAAGATGAGTGACGAGAACAGTTATGATTTTTTCAGATACAGTATCTTCACGTTGAACAGTAGTCGCATCTACTTTCTGTTAAGGTTAGCGTTTTCCCATTCAGCGTTAAGAGGATTTTCATTGATCAAAGAAAACATGACGTACAACCTGACACATGCTACGGTGATTCAAAATATAATCAAATTGAACAAATGCTTACCTATACAGAATCATATCATCTACGACATCTGCAACTCCTATATGAAAATCATGACAATTGTTAACAAGAGCAGTGATATAAGTCTGGATGTTGAGTTCCTAACATTTGATACAGTTCCCAACTTCATTCAACTTATCGAGGAAGTGCCTCTTTTGAGAAATTGGATGAGTTTTAATCATTTTGCAGATGAAGAAGAAAGAAAAGGAAAAAAGAAATTACCTGTTCCACTCAACAACAAGAGTTTATACTTCCATTCTCTCTCCAACATCAACCAAAACACAGCAGTTAACTTGACGGTGAACTTCAAGAACCAAAGTTTGTTAGTTAATGTTAACCAAATTGGTTTCACACTAGGATCGTCAGAGACCGCTCAACCGATGTTTATCATGTCCAAGTCCATAGGCAATGCTGTGTTTGGTGAAGATGAATGCAGGTATCTTCGTTTGATGGAAATTCTAGACAGACCCATTACATCGAACATCATCAGTCTACTTGATGAATATCATGAGTGTTTCCATAAAGTCAGAAATATCTTAAAGATTCCTGATTGTTCATCATCGATCTTGGAAAAGATCAAGCAAGAAGTTTATCTGAAAATGGAAATTGGACACCTCGTCAAGTCCATTGAATCGAATCTGGACGCACTGTCGTCCAACATGTATTTGTGTATTGTCAAAATCTCGACATCAGATTGATAACGTCTACAGTTTAGTGAATACATTGTGTCAAATCAGAAACGGTTTCCACGCCATTTGTTGGTTGATTCATATTTTAAAAGTATCATGGTCAAGAAATAGCAGAGAAGCTATTCATTCATGTTGTAGAGAAAACAGTTTGTCAAATACGGCCTATGATGATGTTAGAGAGTACAAGAAAGCGATCTACTTTCTACAACAGTTCCCTATTCCTTCCGTAGGATTCTCCTACATTGTGAGCACCTTCCCCCAGTATTGTCACATGGAGAATCACATGTTCAACGTCTTCAACACTGCACTCAGATTAAACGCACGAGCCATCATCAACATCGCCAGAATTCCTAATGTGGCCATCAACATGGAAATGACTAACGTGACTTTCGAGTTCCTGTTTTCTTCTTGGGTTTTTGCAATGACGCCTTCCACACTTATTCAGAGTATGTGCTCAACACGCTGATGTACAACAACGTCTTTCCGGACACTATTTCAGAGACCGGTGAGAACATCTTTCATTTCTTGGCAAGGTATGGTGAATGGCCTGAGACCAACACCAAGCTAACCCGCCAGTGGAACACGCTCATCGAATGTCGGAAAGAAGAATTCGCCAGGGCTATTGAACACAGACGTGCCCTAGATGGAGCCACACCTGTCATGATAGCTGTAGCCCTGCGTAACTTAAAAGCCTTTAATTTCTTCATGTCCATCGAGCCCAAAGCAAAACTTAACACGGCTTTTGGTAATTCCAAGACTACAATGTCCTTTGTCAAAGGTATCAAACCGGTCATCGCCATCAAGATGTTACCCACACTACAGTTGTCGAAAGTCGAGAAGAAATCGGACAGAGCCAGTTCGAATACTTCCTGCATGGGATTAGCTAGTGAGAGATACGCCTTGATCGTCAACATTTTTGATTTGTTGCTTTCCTCAGGAGCTTATGTCATAGGAACGCTCAACCTAATGTTTTTTGACACTCGTCTTCCTGAGCGATCCTCTAACCGTAAGTCAAGCTGCCCGTTGCACGTGGATCTCATCAACTTGGCGGCGGAATGTTTGAGAAGAAAAACACTATCTAGACTTCAAGAGGGAGTTCCGGCCGATCGAATTATGAACGCAATCGTTGACAATTTCGTCAATGTTTCAAACAAGACCAGAAAAAAACATTCAGGTGCCTTTCGACAAGAACACCCACTGCAGTAGACAATTAATCGATAATTTAAATCAAAGAGGGGTACTAAGCACTTTCTCCAAATTCTGTTGAGTAATAATGCGCGTCCAGTAGCATGCAGGTTGCACCGACATCGTCATGTGCGGTGAGAACGGTGTACCGTTGCATCCGTACACTAACCAACCGCTCTACAACGTGGACGACATTTGATATTGCAGCTCTGGCCTCCTCAATGAATTGTAGGTGCCAACCTGGATATCAAGCCGTGAAAGACGACGTTACCAACATCCCGAATTGTAAACGTGTAAGTTCTTCGACACTGTGGCATGACGATTCCAAAACATTATTCGGATGTCCAGTAATCTTTGAAATAGAGGGAAAGGAAGGTTGTCTTAGTGACCCAGCTTTGCATGTTCGTTTAAAATCGATATACGAAGATGTCGATTTAACTAACGGAGGATCAGATTATGCTGATGGTTATCTGCAGCAGACCCGACCATTATCACGGCAAATGCTGATCCTTACGATGTTCAACCCGACTTGGAGAGAGTCATCATATATTCGGTAGGTCAAGCAGTCTCACTTATTAATGTGTTCCTTAACATTGCACATTTTCTTCAGAAAACGGATGTCGATAACACTTTAGATGCATTGAAGAGTGAAATTGAGAAAGTTCGTTTACCGTATTTAGACTTGGCACAAATTAGAAATATTTTAGAAAAAACTGACATGTCTGTTCTTACTAATGATCCTCACGGATTCTTGATGGGTCGCATAGTAGCCATCATCGACATTTCAGATCAATCTCTGATCCATCCTTCCTCTTCATTGATCGATCAACCCAACAAATTCGAAACGACAATGAGATGGACCAATTTAGTCGAAAAAACCTTACAGTCTAAGAAACTTACATCGATGAGATCCAACATCGATTCTTTAATTCTAAAGAAGCTTTTAAATTAATGATGATGGACGAAGCTCAAGACGAACTTTTGATATCTGTAGTAAACGGTTTAATGCTTTGAATGCAAAAGGAGGGATGTCTGATAATTCGTAAGGTCGATTGTTGACGACGTCGCCCTTGTCGTCGACCGTTCCTTGAGGTTGCCGAGTGTTAGAACACCAGCCCATAAAATCAGGCGCTGGTCTGGCAACTGCACATTTTTTCTCCCTTCTTACCGACTGTGGGCGTCAACATGTTGCCTACGGCCACTGGTTCACCGGTTGTCGGATTGCGTGACTTCCGGAATGCGTAACAACCCTTGCCACACGCCGTCATCTTTCTCAATACCTTGCCCGTCTCGTCGTATAAAGGAAACTCGGAGGCGTAGGACTCAGAGAAAGAACAAGCAGTCGCTCCACCAGCAACAGATACATCCACCGGGATACAGGAAAAGACATCACACTCCAACTTGGAGGAATCAAACTGAATGTCATAATACGTTGCTAATTTTTGGTGACGTTCTACCAATATTCCGGGAATGTTTTTTCCATCCTTGGACTCCCAAGTCTTTCACGGTGATGAACGCATACCGGTGTGGATCCTGACGTTTTTATCTCACCAGTTCAGTTTGACGGAGTTTCACTAGCGTACCTAAACGCAGCTACGGTATCAGCGTGGGTCAGCGAAGAGACAACAGCGGCGGTGGCGTCTGTCATTTCATTGGTAGGTGTGTAGTAGTCGTGTTTGTGTGTGTGTGTTTTTTTTTTTTTTTTTTTTTACATTGTTGCCTATTGCGCCGGTAGGCATCTTCCCGGTGGGGCCTGATGGTCGGCCCAAGGCTTCTTCCAGGTGGGGCCTGATGGTCGGCCCAGCCTGTTCTGGCGCAGGCGAGTGTTTATAGTGGCGCCATCTTGCATTGGCTCATGCTGCCCCCCCGGAACTCGTTCTTGATTCGCTTGGACGGCTTCCTCTAGAGTCCGGGTTGATGGGTGGTCTTCAGGACAGCATGTGGGTAGTTTTAAGCCACTCGGCGGTGACTGAAAAATCCGAGTGGTAGCGTGGGGATTCGAACCCGCGTCGTCCATCACGCGGTGAATGTGAGCCCAGTACGATACCACCTACGCCACCGCCTACCCAACGTCTTAGCCTTGTATGTGCGTGTGTGTGTTTGTATCATCAACAAGATTATAAATACTTAACTGCGTCTCTACCTTAACGGGCACCAATTCTACTCGCTTGTGCCGTCCATCTCACTTCACTGACGTTGCTCCGCCCCTATCCGTTATCCACGCCCAACCCCGCCCTCTGCCTCGCTTAATTCGTGTTGTTAGTTCTGGTTATTTTTTTCATTTACTCCGCCCACATGACACATGACACATCACTTGTACACCCCCCCCCCTCCCTCCTCCTTGTATACCCAGCATTCAGCGTCCTGCCTGCCTCAGAATCGGGCTACTGGAGAGTCTAAACACACATTCACCCTTCCGCTCTTAACTGAGCATTCAGCGTCCTGCTCGCCTCAGAATCGGGCTACTGGCGAGTCTAAAACACATATTCTCCTTCCGCTCTTAACTGAGCATTCAGCGTCCTGCTCGCCTCAGAATCGGGCTACTGGCGAGTCTAAAACACACATTCACCATTCCGCTCTCAACCCAGCATTCAGCGTCCTGCCTGCCTCAGAATTGGGCTACTGGCCAGTCTAAAACACACATTCACTCTTTCGCTCTCAACCCAGTATTCAGCGTCCTGCCTGCCTCAGAATCGGGCTACTGGCGAGTCTAAAACACACATTCACCCTTCCGCTCTCAACCCAGCATTCAGCGTCCTGCCTGCCTCAGAATCGGGCTAGTGGCGAGTCTAAAACACACATTCTCCCTTCCGCTCTCAACCCAGCATTCAGCGTCCTGCCTCGTACATTCTCAACTATAAGAGAAAAAATTGCTTAGTGTGAATGTAGTGTTTGTTTTCATGATGTGAATGTATATTTTCAGTCTTAACGGGCACCAATTCTACCTGCTTGTGCCGTCCATTTCTCTTCACTGACGTTGCTCCGCCCCTATCCGTTATCCACGCCCAACCCCGCCCTCTGCCTCGCTTAATTCGTGTTGTTAGTTCTGGTTATTTTTTTCATTTACTCCGCCCACATGACACATGACACATCACTTGTACACCCCCTCCCTCCTCCTTGTATACACAACACCCGGTATAAATGGGAAGCACGGACGGCGTCAGTCATTGTTCGGTGTAGAAAGCTAGACACAACTTAATTCAGTTAAACTTTCAATCTGAAACACTATCATGTTTTCAATAACTACTGTCGTCGATGACGCACCTACCTTAATCCCTTTTGTTGACCAGAAACGACCACCCCTATTGTCGTGACACTAGTTTCAACCTTTAAAAGATCAGATCTTGAACATCAAACAGCGACATCGGCTGCCCCTGTCCAAGAAAAAAAGATTGGTGACATACGTCAAACGGTTAACAACGGTGGTGGTAGCAGATACGACGACAGCAGTGACGTAGGCAGCAGTACTTGCAAAAAAGACATAGCTGGGTCCTCTGAGAACAACCAAATCATCACCACCATCAACAACCACCGCCCTCGTAATCGACCACCACAACATCATCATCAACGACAACACCACCACTTCTCTCCACTTCCTGTCAACCGTCAGCCTTATCACTATGAGGGTGGATACGACTCTGGATCCAGTAATAATCGTTATTCACATTACAGGTCAACAGAAGCTATCCCAAACACTTCTTACCGTGTTGGTGGTCATCATGCCCTTATGAAGGAGAAGAATTCTACGGTGACGAGGATGTGTACGAATACGAACAACGTCACGAACCCTACATGAGATATCGCCAGCCGCATCACAACCACCCTTCTGCCTATATTCCCTCGTCAACCCCACCACCACCTGGTCCACCCGCTGCTTTCTTCCCACCTCCGCCTTCCTTCAACCTGCAACATCACCACCATTCAACGATGCCGCACAGGCATTACAACAAACACTACTACGACAACAGGCCGCAACATCAGGAACAACCCATACCTTACCGCCCACGCATTCGACACAGAAAGGATAACAAAACAGGTGAGTAGCTGCTTTATAAATATAAATTGAATATTTTAGAAATTGAAGTTTGATTTTAGAAATTGAAGAAATTGATTACTATAATAATATTTGGCTTATTTTTTTCTCTTTACAGATGATGAAGAATTTTTCAGAACCGTATTTTCGAAAATACATCAACAGTCTTCTCCCTACACATTTGTGATCTGTATTTCCTTTTGCTGCAAAAGGAGATGTACTGATCCTGCGAGACACCTTGCATAGGTTTAATTATGATTCCATAGCTTTTGAGAAGGATTCCACAGGATTTTACAAGACTTAAAGCACAAAGAAGTGAAGAAGCAAAAGAACATCAAAGAGAAGTTGAGAAGGAATATCCGAAGCACATGCCCACGCTTTCTCATGGAGCGGAAGCGTACAAGCTGCGGATGTTACATTTGAGTCACAATAGCGGTGGCGGAATTGCCAGTAGCAGCAGTGACTACGATTTGCAGAAACCTTCCAAGTTTTTCTTTTAAGCCTCTGCGGCGACTGCTGCTGATGTAACTCTAACTCGTGAACTATTTAACAATATAAAAAACAAAACTGCAAATAATGATTCATACAAAGTTGTCGGGGCCACCGTATCAACTCTGAACGATCCTGGAAGACCGGATAGAGTTTATGTTGCCCTCCCTCCGGTAAACCCCCCTATTGACTTTCACATAATAGGTTACACTCTTGGTTTTCGAGAGAACACAACACAAGTTGACGGTGGTTACAACGTAATCTTTCCGATAGTAAACAAACCTACTCAAACTCTAGTAGAACTTGCCAGAGAAACTGTCGATGCAGTCGGTAAAGCATCTATTTATAATTCTGAAGTGCAAGGTATCGGATGTTTCGGCACATTACCGCCAAAAACATATGATGATATTAATGTCTTTCAACCTGCTTCAAGAGAATTCTTCGAAAGACATACGTTTTTCGAAAATACATCAACAGTCTTCTCCCTACACATTTAGGATCTGTATCTCCTTTTGCTGCAAAAGGAGATGTACTGATCCTGCGGCGGTGGCGTCTGTCATTTCATTGGTAGGTGTAGTAGTCGTGTTTGTGTGTGTGTGTGTCTTAGCCTTGTATGTGCGTGTGTGTGTTTGTATCATCAACAAGATTATAAATACTTAACTGCGTCTCTACCTTAACAGGCAACCATCATTCATCATTGGAGAAAGAGATAGTTTGGAGCAAGCTAGTCTTCAAACAGTCTACAATCAAAATGACGACGATTCCACACATCAGCCATGCGGATATCTCTTCTTCTCTGGTTTCCTTCATGTAATTTAAGAGAGTGTCCTGCATACTGCTACTGCTGCTGCTGCTGCTGCTTTTTCTCCTGTGGTCGAGGACCTCATCCTCGTGTGTAATGGGATCAGACAGAGGGAAGATTTCATCGATGCATCTCACAATGGACGACATGGGTGCTTCATCACCCGCATTAGCTGTCAATCTAGCTTCTTTGAAACTTCGTCCTTCGTAACCGTACATAACCATAGGTTGGGCTCCGATTAAATTTTCACGAAGTGTGTACAGACCAATGCAAGAGTCGATAATTTCAATTTCGACGGGAATGAGGTCTTGACGGTAATTGTGCAGCATGATACCCTCATATGTTTTCTAGTAGTTGGTCTTCAAATAAGCCAAACATTTTTTCACGTTCTGAGAACCGGAGATAAAATATGAAAAGTCCATGTTAGTCCAGTGAACCTGATTAGTCGACGACTGATTCAAGCGAACATCTGCACTAGCTTTGATATTCAAACCCAATAATTTCATCTCTTTGATCAGTCTATAAAGAAACCAAAAGATATTCAACTGTAGACACGCTAATTGTCGTAGGTGAAAACGAATCACCAAAATGTTGTTCTGTTCGACAATAGAAACTCCTTCCGCAAAACATAATTCAAGAAAAGATTCATCAACGGGAGACCAAGGCACTGACGAACCCGTTACAGGCGATGCTGGCATCTCACCGCCAGAATGAGTGGTGGTGCTTCTATGGGACGACAGCAAAGCCTTTAACATGATCTCGATACTTTCATTTTCTTTCTTAATCAATTTGCCAGTGTTGCAGGTCACACGAATAACGTTGCTAGAAGTACTACCACCGCCGCCACCAATACTGACGTCCATCAGAAGATCAGAAGCATTGCCTCCCGCTCCCGTCTTCTTTTCAATCATATCAAAATCACTTGCCCAAAGTTCACACAGAATAGGATCGGAAGGATTTCGGTTGAAAATATTCTTCGTTCGGTTCTGAAGTTTCTGAACAAGTTTCAGACTTTCATCTAAAGATAGGAAACTTTTCTTTATCTTTCTTAACCATCGGCATGATGAAAGTCATCCTCACACGTCACTGATAACAAAGAACCTCTCAAGAAGGGAGGGTATAAAAGAAACACAGCGCAGGGAGTAGAGCTGTGATCCGGTCCTTCCTGTGTCAAGGAAGGTCTTGACTACGGACTACGTGCAACCTGCTAATATAGCGACCAGCTAACCCACCCACCTGCACTCAAATGGCTGACCCAGCATCAAACGATTCATTTATATTTGCATCACTCATAACCATGATCTTGATCATCAATTCTTTCATGATGTTGATCATTTTTATGATAATTAAACATTCTTTAACAAATTAGCATTTATTGAAAATGTTCTTCTCAACTCCGTAAAACACGATGAACATTCTGAAAAAAGATCATTGATCGACCACGGCAACCACGGGAACCACGGGAACCACGACAACCACGGGAACCACGGGAACCACGGGAACCACGGGAACCACGGGAACCCAACACGAATGGTCAGCATTGACATGGAATCCAGATTCACCCCTATGAACACTCCTGTAGAACCACTCAAAAATCCAACCATCGACTTGAAATCCGGACGAGTTTCATGGTCAATTCCATCTAGCAGTCATTCTCACATAATTTGTAAGCCGCAGCCGCAGATACCCTCACACTCACATGTCTACGGATTGCCCCGTCACCCACCCCCACCTGTTTTATTCAACAATGTAACCCTTGAAGAAGAGGATGAGGAGAATAAAGAGGAGGATCATTACATGTCCATGAATAATTACATTAGCAGTTCTGCACCCAATGCTTCATCATCATGCATTACACCACCGCCTCTTCCTCAACGCAATATGACCATGTAAAGAGTGGAGGCGATTCATGTGTAACCACAATTCAAACCCAAACCAAAACATAGTTCAAAATGAAACAAAGCCAAAGCATAGTTTAAATAATATTAAGAGATAGATATAGATTTTTTATTATTATAAATTAAATACACAATTTGTTAATGAATTTTTTTTTACCCTTCAATATCAAGACTTGTTATTGTACTTTTTTTTCTTTCTTCATAATCCAGGTTTAGACTTTTTTCCTCGTCTTCGTTACATCCCTCACACAAGTCTGCTAACTTATCTATAACTTCAATAATATTTTCCTCAACTGTGGGTGTGATGGTATCAGGATGTGTATGCTTGAACACACCAATGATCATAGGTACTATGCTTAACAAGACATTGGCCACTATACAGAATATTTTTTTAAAATTTACTAGAACAACTCAACACTTCATCATCATCATCATCATCGTCATTATTTACCTCTTCTATATTTTTCTTCTGGAGTCTCCTGGTCCTCGTCTGTATGTTCCTGGTCCTCTTCTGTCGTCTCCTCCTGTTCGTGGTCGTCGATGACTATGACATTCATCTCTTCTTCATCAGACCAAATTTTACTATCACTTGTTTTGAATGTTGCCGATCGCTATTGGTTCACCACCACTGATGCTGACTCTCTCATCATCGTCTTCTGGATCGCTATCGACAGTTGTCCAAGATAAAAACACACATTCACCTCATTTAAGGTTAGACAACACTCAGTACGAACTAAATACAGAATTGAAGCTTCGCAAGACAAAGACACACATTCACCTCATACAAGGTTAGACGACATTCAGTACGAACTAGATTCAGAATCGGAAGCTTCAGAAGACAAAGACACGCATTCACCTCACACAAGGTTAGACGACATTCAGTACGAACTTTAAAGTCAGAATTGTAAGTGACTTTCTGAAAACAACGGAGTTCTTTGCTCTCAATTACTTCATATTCAACAGCATTGCTGATCCAATCACGATCATGGATTTCAAAGAACATATCTATTTCATTCAAAGGGCTTTGTTCATCAATAAGACCATATTTACTTCATGCATGTGTATGATGTGCTTCAGGTCTCACATTATACATTCACACATGGCAGAAGTGGACTGAACTGTATAGCGGTGAACTTACTGTAGAGTGCACGACCTATGTTTTTTTGATGTTGAGGTTTGGGTTTGCACATTATGTATTATTGATTGGACGTCACTACTATTGATTTATGTGTGCAATTCGTATTTAAGCAGACTAGTCACTTCTCTTTGGTGTTGCGGTAATTATCACTCGTGTTTTAGCAGACTACGTCACAGTATTGATTGAGGATAGCTTATGTCACTACTCTTCGAGATTGCTTCCTGTGAGTAATTAATTATTGATATTATTTTAGGTGTGCAATTAACACCCTCGTGTTTTATCAGGTGTGTTATCAGAAGCCTACGTCACAGTATATAGTGAAAGGAGGTTCACTACTCTTGATTCATATGTGCAAATAACACCTCGTGTTTTATCAGGTGATTATCACCTCATGTTATGGCAGACTACGTTACAGTATTGATTGATAGGAGGACAGGAAGTGTGTATTAATACCTCGTGTTCTAACAGGTGTTATCAGGAGACTACGTCACAGTATATATTGATAGGAGGTTCACTACTATTGATTCATGTGTGCAAATAACACCTTAGCAGGTGATTATTACCCTCGTGTTATAGCAGACTACGTCACAGTATTGATTGATAGGAGGACTTCCTGTGTGTATTTATACCTTCGTATTTTATCAGGCGTTATTAGGAGACTACCATTGCTTATATTATTGATTCATGTGCAATTATCACCCTTGTGATTAACACCTCAAAACGATAAGTTGATTTGTCTGTTAGACAAGATAATAAGGAGAGTTAACGCTACAATTCGGGACAGGATGTTGATTTGCAGAAGTGGGCAAGCCGCATGTTGAATGTCGGTGCATTCGTGCGGTCGTGGAATCCCACTTCGGATCTATGAAAGGTATCATTCTCAACTTCAGGCGACGTACAAGAAAGAGCGAACCGTTATGCAACAAGCTGTCAAGATTTACGCTAAGCTCGATCCGAGGAAAGCAGATCTCAACTGAGTGGGTGAGAAGACGACCAAACTTCTATGAATTCAATATACGGATGTCTGGCGCTCAGATGCAAGACCCACAAGATTATAGACTCTTCCTCTACCCGTAGAGAATATGGAGGTGTGGAGTTGGTGGTGGCTTCTGCATTCCAATTCTGAATTTAGTTCGTACTGAATGTTGTCTAACCTTAAGTGAGGTGAATGTGTGTCTTTGTCTTCGAAGCCTGATTCGTTAACACTCCAATTAAGTAAATTAAATGTCAAAGTGTGTCCGTGACTTGTAGTTGTAGTTCGAATTAACTTTTAGTTCTTGCAGTTGATTTGAAAGATCTCAGTGTGGACACGCTACATGTAATGCATAATTTACAATTGATCTGAATGTCGCTTCAAGACTAAAACACATATTCACCCGGAGCCTTCTTAGAAGGTTAAGAACGTGATAGCGTAAATGTCGTCTATACTGAATGTGTTTCTGTGCACGATACTGACTTATTTCTACAAACTTTGATGAAGATCTTAAGTCACCATTATTCCTTGCTGTCAGTATTGTCTAGATATAGTTGAAGAAGAATTGAGATGCAGAACAACAGTATACTTTTTTATTAACTAAAAATATCATAATTATATACATGTGTGTTATGAAACAAATTTAACAGGGACTAGTTAAACTGTGCAAATCTTGAACCCACCTGACAAACTCTGTGCAAATCCTGACCCCAGTTTCTTCTCCGGTTAAACTGTGTGTAGATCCTGCCTGTGACAAACTCTTTGCATATCCTGACCCAGTTTCTTGCACAAACTATGTGCAAGTTTCTTTTCCGTTTAACATTGTTCAAACACAAATATTAAATAAAACATAAAAAACGTTTCGAAAAATATATTTAAAATATTGGACCCTACTTTAGCTAAACCCTATTTACATACATGTGTTACTTAACTCAGAATTTCTTGAGAGTAACAAGAGGTTCTCGAGGTTCCCTTGTGACATGTACAAATGGAATGTGACGATATGGTTTGTTTCTTTTCACCGTACGTAATGATACAGGTTTGTTATCTTTGATTAGGTTTAGTGGTTCTTCTATAGGGTTGTTGTCTTTGATTAGGTTTAGTGTTCATCTTCAGTGTCATTAGAAATGGGTACAAGTGATGATTTACTATTGATAGTCCACTCATTCAACCCACAAAAACGCTTGAAGTGTTTGACACAGTCTGCAAAAGGTCTTAGTTGATTTGAAGTATCTTTGCGAATGATGTTAAGGTAACGTCCTACTCTTTCCGATGAAGATAAACTAGGCCACTGCTCTTCATCTACTTGCATTGCAAAATGATCTTCTATGATCTTTGAATTGCGAAGTAAAGGATCAGTGTCTTGAAACCATTTTGATGTATCCAACAGTTCAGGAGAATGTATACTATACGGTATTTCTCCCATGGAGATTATACTGTTTAAACTCTTTTCTTTAGACATCTTGAAAATGACGGAACCTAAATTTAAATTCCACCACATGACTACTTGAGACATGCCACTTATAATATCAGGAAACTCATGATGTGGTTGTGGTAACGTTAATTCCTCATCATCATCGTCGTCGTCGTCATCATCATCATTGTTGTTATTGTTGTTATTATTAAGATTGGTGTTGTCGTGGTTATTACCAATTACTCGCTGAGACACTCGCGACCACAACCGATAGGCTACCATCCTATTGGCATCAGCAGTTACCCCTGCACCATCAACTGTAGCTTTGACTGTTTTTTTAGCATTGTTATGATTGTACGATCCCTGATACCCGACCTCTTCGATGACGAATATTTGTTTCGCCATCCAAATAAGCCAATTTAGCATCAGATGAAGAACAATCACCCTTTCCAACCAGCGCTTCTGCACCCATGTCGGTGTAGGAATCCCACCAAGTATGTTTGGCGATGTTGACAACAGATGATTTTAAGTTGTTTCCTAAACCAACTAAAACAACGACAGTTTTGTAGTCATGTTTAACCCAATAGATGTTATGGTTTGGACCAGGTGATGAGCCATTTCTCCGTCGCCAGTGCACATATTGTTGATGAAACCCATGAAGTTCATCATGGATCTCAGAAAATACAGACTGTGAAGTCTAGGTAGCCCTGTTTGTTGATCAACTACTTCTCTGTAACATTTTGAACTGCTTTAGCAACATGTTTATCTACTTTACTTTTGTTGTTAAGATTTTTGGAGAGATCGAGTGCAAGAGCGTAGAAGATCTCCAGCGAGACGGCGTTCTCGTCGTCCACACAGTAACACACAGGTGCCATTAAGGCCGACGTTACTACGTCAACTTGTTGTCGCTTCTTCGGTGGTGGACCAATCCTGTCTTCTTCCTCCTCGTTAACACACATTGACCAGAAATTCTGTTCGTTGATATCATTGGAAGAGTAGTTCACCAATCTCGAAATGTGTTCAGCCATCATGAGTCCACGTGTCTCAGCGGTGCCTTCAATGCACATACTCAAGAAAGCTGATTTTGTGTTAGGATCGAACATCGATTCGAGGACGATCTGTTTTTCAGTTTGAATCTACACCTGACATACATGTCTGATTTAAGATTGATATTTTCTAATCTGCCACCCAACAGAAAATTACCGTCGATAAGAAAAATCTGTTGTTATCGACGCTTATACACGATGTTTTGCAAAACCTACAAAGTCCCTGCTACGCTTTATTACTGCAACCCATGTGTCCTCTGACTGGTAGCTCGTATTTACAATGTGGCAGAAAACCATCTGAGCCAACTACCTTGACTTGCTTAATCGTAGTCAAGGAGGATTGTACATCATGTCCAACATCAAAGGAATCCCAATCGATCCACTACTTGTGCGTGTCAATGGTGTTTTTCTGATTGCACCTGATGAGATTTTGCAGATCAAAGATAAGGAAAGCAAGAAAGCTTATCAGAATCGCTTACTGAATCAAATCAACACCGAAAACATCAATATGGTTTCAGGACCCTATTCCAGCGTACTTGTGTTCGATTACAACACAGCGAGCTTTTGTTCCTCTCGAATAGGAACCAAACCTAAGGGAGAGAGGACGATACTTCAAAAGGCCAAGTTGGAAATAGCAGACATGGGTCATCTTTCTATTCTTCCTGAGACGTGCCACTCAGGGTCAATGCAGCAGACAGCAGCAATCTCATTCAAGTCTTTGACACTGTCTCTGGACACCTACTCTTCAAGCTGAAGCACGACATGAAGACGGGGATCAACATAGATGACATGATTATAGAAATGAAAAGAGCTTATGATAGTTTTCAGACAGATAACCAGAAACAAGTATGTGTTGAAGTAGAACAGATCGTTCCGTTTCTCACCAATGAGCAGAGACAGAACATTCTCGCTCGAATCGTTCAAGTTGAATCTGAAACTAAAATGAACTCGTCCAAAAAACTATTCACAGAAGAGTTTGTTTCTTATCTCAAAGTCTTAAGTCTGAATGACCGCTTGCAATTTAAGAACGATGTGCAAAATGTTTCATGGATGAAGAACAGCAAATGACTCTGAACGACCTCATTGCGACATCCCGGAAGAACCTTAGCTTGATGCGATCCTGTCAGGTATTCAGATCCCTTATGAAAATGTTGAAAAATGAGTTCTAAGAACACATCTACAAGGCATTCGCTTCTTCCTTGCGATGCAGAGACACCTTCCATTGTCTAGAACTCGACCTGCAGAGACAACAGAGATTTAACGAAACGGCTTTAGCTGTAAAGAAAAATCAAGAGATGACGAACTATCAAGTATTGGAAGCCATGCAAACAACTACCCATGTGAATCCTCCTATTACATCAAACACAAACATACCAGTCAATACAACGGACATCAATGCAACTATGATCGGTTTCCATCCATTGACTATAGCCAAACATTTCAAGAATGTCGTCGTCCAGGAAAGTGATGATGATAAGCAACTAACGTACTACGATGGGCATGGTCTGGTCTCCACTAACTTTGACAGCATTACAGATACTTACGTCAATCTGACCGACACCGTCAGTATCGACCTGGCTGAAACCTTGATGTTAGAGACACCGTTCACCAGCAGTGTACTTCCAATTCGAAACAACGAAGACGGAGAGGATAGGGTTGCAGTTCCTAGATACATCACTAACATGTGGACTTTCATCAACGATGATATTCACATGCTCTACAACCTCCGATGTTCGCTTACAGTGACTTTAATAGTTTTAAGGATTACAAGAACTATGATTTCAGACAGTCCCCAAGTGAAGGCGAAGGTGGTTATGCTGACGGCGTCATGAGGATGACTCTGCGGAAATGTGTTCAATGCGCTCACTGAAAGACAACGCCATGAGTATGGTATCAAAGATGCAAGTAGTGTCATTTTAGGACAAGTCATAGTTACTATGTTGTTGAAAACTCTGGACGCTCTACCCTTGTGTTTTCCACCATCACCGTCATCAACCCCTAGTGGATTGAACATGCACGCCCGCGCTCTAGTCTTCACTATCCTAAGCTGTATGTGGTCGGGCACTTACAGCATGTTGGACACGGCACCTCTCATCATCTTTGGGGACTCTGTTAACATTAACAAGTTTGGAATAACTAATTTGAAAATGCAGGATTGTTAGCGGCGAATCTTTGGAAGACTGGAATACCAGACTGGAACCTGGGTGTTCAAGCAACTTCAGAGGTCATGCAGAGAATGATTGACAATGTGGTTAACAAATCAGTAGAAGAATATGAATCAATTACAAACCAACAACAACCATCATCTCAAGATCTCAATCCTAAATTTGGGAAAAACTATAAACGAAGATGGCAAGTATTCGATGACCTTACTCCTATGACTCACACTAAAGCTATCGTTGACAGTGATTTGTTACCTGAGGTGTATAATCTCTGTAATTCGATAGAACAACCTTCTTGATTAATGATCTTGACAAAAGATCTAATTTTTCAAACGGATCATGAAAATCGATTTCTCCGGCTACTGTCGCTAAGACAGTTTTCTCTTTGCGTTGAATCGTTTTCTTCTGACAACGTTCGCTTCTTCATCATTTTGGGATCTCCGACATGTTTAAGAAATGTTTTAAAATCGAATCTATTTCCTCTTTTGTTTGGAAAGAATTTCTAAATCAGAAACGACTCGTTGAGAGAGAGAAGTGTCAACCACGGTATGATTCAGCCGCATGACACATACTATCGGTAGCCGTGTCATCTCTGTAGGAAGGAGTAGCAACAGTTAATAGGTTAGCTACTACCTCGATGAGGCCAGCAAAGTTAACTTTAAGTTCTGCGTCATCCTCCGATCCATTTCAATTATTATCAAGATATCCAATAAAAGTTAATCCATTCTCTATTTTTTAATTTACATATTACAATTAAAAAAGAAACAACATTTCATGTAAAATTATTTCTATTTATGTTAAATAAAACGTACTTGGTTTTTTCAAATATGTTTGAAAAGTCAAAGATAAACTATATTGTAGAACTATGAAGTAGAATCTGACGTTCCGCAGAACCAACTTAGCGAACTACATCAAATACGAAAACCAAGACACGTAAAGGTGTATAAACCAACCAACGCACGCACGCACGCACACACGCACATACGCACGCACACACAGGATGTGACGTAGCCACTGTTAAATACCATGCACCACTGGAGGAAACGAAGGAGTGGGCGGGCATGGGAACAAACGTGTTTGCTACATGTGTATATCTCCGCAGTTATTTAAAACAAGCGTTAGTGTGTGATGTGTCATTGACGGCAGGTCTGTGAGGTGGGAAGAAAGCAGCGGTGGACCAGGTGGTGGTGGGGTTGACGAGGGAATATAGGCAGAAGGGTGGTTGTGATGCGGCTGGCGATATCTCATGTAGGGTTCGTGACGTTGTTCGTATTCGTACACATCCTCGTCACCGTAGAATTCTTCTCCTTCATAAGGGTATGATGACCACCAACACGGTAAGAAGTGTTTGGGATAGCTTGCTGACCTGTAATGTGAATAACGATTATTACTGGATCCAGAGTCGTATCCACCCTCATAGTGATAAGGCTGACGGTTGACAGGAAGTGGAGAGAAGTGGTGGTGTTGTCGTTGATGATGATGTTGTGGTGGTCGATTACGAGGGCGGTGGTTGTTGATGGTGGTGATGATTTGTTGTTCTCAGAGGACCCAGCTATGTCTTTTTGTAAGTACTGCTGCCTACGTCACTGCTGTCGTCGTATCTGCTACCACCACCGTTGTTAACCGTTTGACGTATGTCACCAATCTTTTTTCTTGGACAGGGCAGCTGATGTCGCTGTTTGATGTTCAAGATCTGATCTTTTAAATTTTGAAACTATTTTCTCGTCAATAGGTCTTTTTCGTTTCTTGTCAACAAAGGTATTAATGTAGTTGTGTCATCGACGACAGTAGTTGTTGAAAACATGATAGTGTTTCAGATTGAAAGTTTAACTGAATTGTTGTGTCTAGCTTTCTACACCGAACAATGACTGACGCCGTCCGTGCTTCCCATTTATACCAGGTGTTGTGTATACAAGGAGGAGGGAGGGGGGGTGTACAAGGATGTGTCATGTATCATGTGGGCGGAGTAAATGAAAAAATATCCAGAACTAACAACACGAATTAAGCGAGGCAGAGGGCGGGGTTGGGCGTGGATAACGGATAGGGCGGAGCAACGTCAGTGAAGAGAGATGGACGGCACAAGCGAGTAGAATTGGTGCCCGTTAAGACTGAAAATATACATTCACATCATGAAAACAAACACTACATTCACACTAAGCAATTTTTTTCTTATAGTTGAGAATGCATGAGAGCGGGACGCTGAATGCTGGGTTGAGAGCGGAAGGGTGAATGTGTGTTTTAGACTCGCCACCAGCCCGATTCTGAGGCGAGCGACGCTGAATGCTGTTGAGAGCGGAAGGGTGAATGTGTGTTTTAGACTCGCCAGTAGCCCGATTCTGAGGCGAGCGGGACGCTGAATACTGGGCTGAGAGCGAAAGAGTGAATGTGTTTTAGACTGGCCAGTAGCCCAATTCTGAGGCGAGCGGGACGCTGAATGCTGGGTTGAGAGCGGAAGGGTGAATTAGACTCGCCAGTAGCCTGATTCGAGGCGAAAGGGACGCTGAATGCCAGTTAAGAGCGGAATGGAGAATATGTGTTTTAGACTCGCCAGTAGCCCGATTCTGAGGCGAGCGGGACGCTGAAAGCTGGGTTAAGATCGTAAGATTGAATGTGTGATACTCCAGCAGCCCGATTCTGAGGCGAGCGTGACGCTGAATGCTGGGTTGAGAGCGGAAGGGTGAATGTGTGTTTTAGACTCGCCAGTAGCCCGATTCTGAGGCGAGCGGGACGCTGAATGCTCGGTTAAGAGCGTTAGGGTGAATTAGTGTTTTAGACTCGCCAGTAGCCCGATTCTGAGGCGAGCGGGACGCTGAATGCTGGGTTGAGAGCGGAAGGGTGAATGTGTGTTTTAGACTCGCCAGTAGCCCGATTCTGAGGCGAGCGGGACGCTGAACGCTGGGTTGATTTGATTTGATTTGATTAATCTATTACGCCGTGAGCGTCAAACAAGTATACAAAAGTTGTGGTATACAGTAATTATAGAGCGAAAGAGTGAATGTGTGTTTTAGACTGGCCATTAACCTGAGAGATGACACTGACACTATACTAACTAAATTCAGAACGGGAAGCTTTGGAAGACATCAGCACACAACATTCACTTCAATCAGTTAGGTAGACGACATTCATTCAGTATGAACTAAATTCAGAATCGGAAGTCAGCATATACATTCAGCCCTATAGTGCTAGACGACATTCAGTAATACGAACCAAATTTAGAATCAAGCTTTTAAGACAAAGACACATT
>NW_026111816.1:50000-62500 GCF_024679095.1 Eriocheir sinensis
GAAGAGTTCCAGCTGGTGTTTGTACTGGTGGATCTCCGCGTGGAAGCCCTGGGTGGAGGAGAGGTGGATGAGTGGTGGATAGATGTGGAGGTGGTATGGTATGTATGTCCACTATCCCTCCCTTTTAATCTTTTTTATTCTTTTTTTGTTTCTTTCTCTCCCTCCCTTCTCCTTTCTCCCTTCTCTTTTTCCTCCCTTCTCTTCCTTTTCTTCCTTTTCCTCCCTCTTTTCTCTCCAATCTTTCCTCCACTTCCTCCTCTAGATTTCCCTCCATCCCTCCCTCTTTTCTCTCCAATCTTTCCTCCCTCCCTCCACTTCTTCCTTCCTTCCTGTTGTTCTCCTCCTCTCCTTCCTTTCCTTTCCTTTCTTCCTTCTCCTGTTTTCCTCCTCTCCTTCCTTTCCTTCCCTCCCTTCCTTCCTTCCTTCTCTTTTTGTTTCCCTTTCCTTTCCTCTTTTCTTCCTTCTCATTTTCTTCCTCTCCTTCCCTTCCTTCTCCTCCTTCTCTCCCTCCTTCGTCTGCCTATCCTCCCTTTCTCCCTCTCTTCTACACTCTCCCTTCTTCTCTTTTCCTTCCTCTTCTTCTCCTCCTTCTCTCCCACCGTCGTCTGGCTATCCTCCCTTTCTCCCTCTCTTCTACACTCTCCCTTCTTCTCTTTTCCTTCCTCTTCTTCTCCTTTCCCTTCCTCTTCTTCTGTCCCTACCTTCCCTATGCAGTTCTCCCCATCCCCTCCGTTCCTTCCCTTCCCTTCACTCACCTTCTGCTCCCTTATCTGCTGGTCCAACACATCGGCCGTCCTTGCTACAGGGGCCATTCGTTCCAGTCGGCCCTCCATCCTGCCCAGCCACGCCTCCAACTCGGCCCTTTTAGCGTCGAACTTGTGTGTGTCAGCGTACATCGCGTCCAGCTGGGTCTTGCGCGCTAGCACGACGCTGTTCGTCTCATCCCAGTGCTCGCGAAGCTTGGAGACTGCGGGAGAGAAAGGTTAGGTTAGGTTAGGTTAGGTTAGGTTAGGTTAGGAGGGAGGAAAGGGATTTGGAGAGTTGGAAAGTTTCGTTTAGTCGGCGCAACATCTGTGGTCATATGCCGGAGAGAGACAGGAGGGGAAGGAATTATGGGAGAAGGGAAAGTTTTGTTTAGTGGGCGCAACATCTGTGGTCATATGCCGGAGAGAGACAGGAGGGGAAGGAATTATGGGAGAAGGGAAAGTTTTGTTTAGTGGGCGCAACATCTGTGGTCATATGCCGGAGAGAGACAGGAGGGGAAGGAATTATAGGAGAAGGGAAAGTTTGGTTTAGTCGGCGCAACATCTGTGGTCATATGCCGGAGAGAGACAGGAGGGGAAGGAATTATAGAAGGGAAAGTTTTGTTTAGTCGGCGCAACATCTGTGGTCATATGCCGGAGAGAGACAGAAGGGGAAGGAATTATAGGAGAAGGGAAAGTTTGGTTTAGTGGGCGCAACATCTGTGGTCATATGCCGGAGAGAGACAGAAGGGGAAGGAATTATAGGAGAAGGGAAAGTTTGGTTTAGTCGGTGCAACATCTGTGGTCATATGCCGGAGAGAGACAGAAGGGGAAGGAATTATAGGAGAAGGGAAAGTTTGGTTTAGTCGGCGCAACATCTGTGGTCATATGCCGGAGAGAGACAGAAGGGGAAGGAATTATAGGAGAAGGGAAAGTTTGGTTTAGTCGGCGTAACATCTGTGGTCATATGCCGGAGAGAGACAGAAGGGGAAGGAATTATAGGAGAAGGGAAAGTTTGGTTTAGTCGGCGTAACATCTGTGGTCATATGCCGGAGAGACAAAAGGGGAAGGAATTATAGGAGAAGGGAACAGACCCCAGGAGACGGGACACAACCCCCGATTAATACCTGGTACCCATTCACTGCTGGGAAGAAAGGGAGGTGGGGAGGTAGTATGTAGGAGAGGGGAGATAGGAGTTACGTTAGGTTAGGTTAGAAGGGGAAGGAAAGGGAGGTGGAGAGGTAGTGTATAGGATAGGAGATAGGAGTTAGGTCAGGTTAGGTTAGGTTAGATTACGAGGAAGGGGATGGAGGGATGGTATGCAGGAAGGAAAGGGAGAGGAGAAATAAAAACTAAAGAGAAAGATAAGAAAAAGAGAGAAGTAGGAAGAGGAGGAGGAAGCAGAAGACGAGAGAGAAGAAATAGAAAAGAGAAAATGAGTCAAAGAAAATGGAGGAGAAGCAAAGAAGGAAGGAGAAAGAGAAACAAAGGAAGAGAAGGAGGGAAAGGAGGAGAAGGAGACTGCTGAGGAGAGAGAGGTTAGGTTATGTGGTTAGCAATGTGGAGTGAGGAGAAACGGTGGAGAACTAGTGGAAGCCGGTGGTCGAAAGCGCTTCTTGTGTGTTATATGATATACGAATCCCACCGCTACCACCAGTGTAATGTTTTCTTTGCGTGCTAATCTTCACATGCATAACAAGCCTTGTGATTAGTTTTGTTGCTGTGAAGATTAACACGTGTACTGTTGTATTAAGTGTCAGAAATGTTACCCTTATAAAATACTCAAGCTTACCATGAAGTATAAGGTTTTCTGTGGTCATTTTACCCGTTTTCTTTTACAGATTTCATGGGAGACTATAGTGGAGAGGAGGGAGGAGGAGAGGGAGGGAAGGTTAGAGGTAGTTTATAGGGGTTGAGTAAGGGGTTGGAGGAGAAATTCTAGAGGGAAGGTGAGGAGAGAAGAAGGGTGGAGGAGATAAGTGAATGGAGGGGAAGAGGAGGAGGAGGTGGAGAAGGGGAGGTGAGGAAGAGGAGGAAGAGGTAGAAGTGGAGGGAAAGAGAGGAGAGAAAATTGAACTATGTAACAACTTGTGGAATGGAGGAAGGAGGGAAGGAAGAGGAGGAGGAAGGAGAGGTAAAAGAGGGAAGTTGGAGGCAGGAAGTGGAGGAAAGGAAGGAGGAGAGAAGAGAGAAGGAATGAAGACTAAACGGAAAGAGAATAAGGGAGAGGAGGAGGAGGAGGAAAAGGAAGAGGAGGAAGGAGAAGAAAAAAGAAGAGAAAAAGAATAAAAGGAAGAGGAGGAGGAGGAGGCAGAGAGAGAGAGAGAGAGAGAGAGAGAGAGAGAGAGAGAGAGAGAGAGAGAGAGAGAGAGAGAGAAATAATTAAGAGACAAGAAGTATTAGAAATGTTACCCCAAAGAATATATTTTAGTCAACCATGAGAGCAAGTTTTCTTTGACCATAATATCCGTTTTCTTTTTCAGATTTCAAGGGGAGACTACTGTTGAGAGAGAGAGAGAGAGAGAGAGAGAGAGAGAGAGAGAGAGAGAGAGAGAGAGAGAGAGAGAGAGAGAGAGAGAGAATCACCTTTAATCACTACACACACACACACACACACACACACACACACACACACACACACACAGAGTTAGGTTAGATAACACCGCCAGTATCAAACTCACACTTAAATCACTAAAATATCAATCTATTATATATAAAAACACTAAACCACAGTCATATTAGCCACACTACCACACCCCACGCCACACTAGGGCCAGCATAAGCCACACTAAAGTTAGCTTAGACACACTAGCAATATATTAATGACGAAAAAACGATTAGAAATGTTACCCCAAGAATATATTTTAGCCAACCAAGAGAGCAAGTTTTCTTTGACCATAATATCAGTTTTCTTTTTCAGATTTCAAGGGGAGACTACTGAAAGAGAGAGAGAGAGAGAGAGAGAGAGAGAGAGAGAGAGAGAGAGAGAGAGAGAGAGAGAGAGAGAGAGAGAGAGAGAGAGAGAGAGAGAGAGAGAGACTCATCCAACATTTGACGACATAAGATATATTTCATTTTTTTCAATATCTAAGAAAACTTATTTGAATAACGATGTAACTCAAGGGAACGGGAAGGGTTAGGTTAGGTGAGGAGGAGGAGGAGGAGGAGAAACGAAATAAGAAAAAAAAGAGAAATCGGAAGAGAGAGAGAGAGAGAGAGAGAGAGAGAGAGAGAGAGAGAGAGAGAGAGAGAGAGAGAGAGAGAGAGAGAGAGAGAGAGAGAGAGAGAGAGAGAGAGAGAGAGAGAGAAACACGTAAAAACAATACGAGTCATACTAATAAAAAATAAATAAAAAAACACGGCCAGTCAATTCAGCCACACCAGGTCACATCTCAAACGCCCAGTGGACCCTATATTAGCCACACCGTCACACCCCGCGCCACACTACAGGTTAGATGAGGTCACACCATGTTTTTAATAAGGGTAAGGACAACATCAAAATTCACACTGTAGGATTAAACAGCGAGAACATCAGCCGAGTTAGCAACACTGTGTTAGATTCTGCGCCACGCTAGGTCAGGTTAGGTCACACTGGTAAGTTTCAAAGGTCAAAAAATCGTAAAAATGAAAAATAATCGGGAAATAAACTTAAAAGCCGCTACAAACTTAAATCTGTGAATTTTAACTAATAACACTGGCAAGTTTTAAAGGTCAAAAAATCGTAAAAATGAAAAATAATCGGGAAATAAACTTGAAAAACGCTACAAACTTAAATCTGTGAAACTTTAACTAAGAAGACTGGCAAGTTTCAAAGGTCAAAAAATCGTGAAAATGAAAAATAATCGCGAATCAAACTTGAAAAACGCTACAAACTTAAATCTGTGAAACTTTAACTAATAACACTGGCAAGTTTTAAAGGTCAAGAAATCGTGAAAATGAAAAATAATCGGGAAATAAACTTGAAAAGCGCTACAAACTAAAATCTGTGAAACTTTAACTAATAACACTGGCAAGTTTTAAAGGTCAAAAAAATCGTGAAAATGAAAAATAATCGGAAAATAAACTTGAAAAACGCTACAAACAATAATCTGTGAAACTTTAACTAAGAAGACTGGCAAGTTTCAAAGGTCAAGAAATCGTGAAAATGAAAAATAATCGCGAATCAAACTTGAAAAACGCTACAAACTTAAATCTGCGAAACTTTAACTAAGAAGACTGGCAAGTTTCAAAGGTCAAAAAATCGTGAAAATGAAAAATAATCGCGAATCAAACTTGAAAAACGCTACAAACTAAAATCTGTGAAACTTTAACTAATAACACTGGCAAGTTTTAAAGGTCAAAAAAATCGTGAAAATGAAAAATAATCGCGAATTAAACTTGAAAAACGCTACAAACTAAAATCTGTGAAACTTTAACTAATAACACTGGCAAGTTTTAAAGGTCAAAAAATCGTAAAAATGAAAAATAATCGGGAAATAAACTTGAAAAACGCTACAAACAAAAATCTGTGAAACTTTAACTAATAACACTGGCAAGTTTTAAAGGTCAAGAAATCGTGAAAATGAAAAATAATCGGAAAATAAACTTGAAAAACGCTACAAACTAAAATCTGTGAAACTTTAACTAATAACACTGGCAAGTTTTAAAGGTCAAGAAATCGTGAAAATTAAAAATAATCGGGAAATAAACTTAAAAAACGCTACAAACAAAAATCTGTGAAACTTTAACTAAGAACACTGGCAAGTTTTAAAGGTCAAAAAAATCGTGAAAATGAAAAATAATCGGAAAATAAACTTGAAAAACGCTACAAACTTAAATCTGTGAAACTTTAACTAATAACACCGGCAAGTTTTAAAGGTCAAAAAATCGTGAAAATGAAAAATAATCGCGAATTAAACTTAAAAAACGCTACAAACAAAAATCTGTGAAACTAAGAATCACAAAACTTAAATTAAAAAGCTGAACACAATTTAAAAACCGCGATTCTAAAACTGAAAACAACGGAACTAAAAATAAAAATAAAAGTGAAACCGCAGAACTCAAAACTAAAGACCGCGAAACCAAAAGAAAATCCGCGCGAAACTTGGGAGTAAAAAACGCGAAACAAACTCAACAAAACTGAGAACGAACGAAATAACAAAATAAACAAAAAAAAGAATTAATATAAAAACTACAAAAAAAAACTTCACCCCAAAACACAAACTAAAAATGGCAAAACTAATAAAATATAAATAAAAATTACAACTAAATTTGGAAAACGCAAAAAAAAAAAAAATGCAAAAAAACTAAGAAATGGCAAAACTAAAATTAAAACTCGTAAAACTAAAAACTCGCAAAACTAAAAACTCGCAAAACTAGAAACTCGCAAAACTAGAAACTCGCAAAACTAAAAAACACGCAAAACTAAAAACTCGCAAAAATAGAAACTCGCAAAACTAAAAACTCGCAAAACTAGAACTAAAAAACCGCAAAACAATAAACTCGCAAAACTAAAAACTCGCAAAACTAGAACCAAAAAACCCGCAAAACTGGAACTAAAAAACCGCAAAGCAATAAACTCGCAAAACTAAAAACCGCAAAACTAAAAACTCGCAAAACTAAAAACCCGCAAAACTAAAAACTCGCAAAACTAAAAACTCGCAAAACCAGAACTAAAAAACCCGCAAAACTGGACTAAAAACCGCAAAACTCAAAACAGGCACAAATCAACCAAACCAAACCAAAACCAACCAGATATTAACCACACTACCTCACCACTAACCACCACACCACCACCACCACCAATGCAAAACTACCAGGTGTGTGTGTGTGGCAGAGCAGGTGTGGTGTGGTGGGCAGGTGTGTGGCTTTACCTTTAAAACAAGTCCTGAGGTGGTCAAAGAGGCGAGAATGTGTCGGGTATTTGTACACTGCAGCGTCGCCCTCTGCCGCTGGGGGAGGAAGGGGCGGGTCAGGTCATGATTTCGGGGAGTTCTCTTAAGGGGGGCTTTCGGAGAGGGGATGCAATTAAGGGGGGCGGTCGCTGTTTTTTTTCTTCTTTTCAAATTCTGGGTATTTTTTTGTAGAATTTGTGGTTTTTTTTCTTATTTTCTGGGTATTTTTTGTAGAATTTGTGGATTTTTTCTTTTTTCTTGGTATTTTTTTTGTTGAATTTGTGAATTTTGTTCTGGGTATTTTTTTGTAGTATTTGTGAAGTTTTTTTCTTATTTTCTGGGTATTTTTTGTAGAATTTGTGGAGTTTTTTCTGGGTAATTTTTTGTAGTATTTCTGAAGTTTTTTTTTTCTGTTTTTTTTTTTTTTTTTGTAGAATCTGATGATTTTTTTCTGGGTATTTTTTTGGTAGAATTTGAGGAGTTTTTTTCTGGGTATTTTTTTGTAGAATTTGTGGATTTTTTTCTGAGTATTTTTTTGTAGAATTTGTGGATTTTTTTCTGAGTATTTTTTTGTAGAATTTGTGGATTTTTTTTCTGAGTATTTTTTTGTAGAATTTTAGGATTTTTTTCTGAGTATTTTTTTGTAGAATTTTAGGAGATTGTTTTTCTTGTTTTTCTCTCCATTTCGTTTTCTCCTCCTAATCCTCCTCCTCCTCCTCCTCCTCCTCCTCCCTTTCTTTCATTTTCCCTCCTCCTTTTTCCTCCGTTCCCCATTTTCCTGTCTCTTTTTTTATCTCCATTTCGATTTTCCTCCTCTTCCTTCTTCTCTCTCCTCTTTCTTCCTCCTCCTTCCTTCTTTTTCTTTCTCTTTTTTTCTCTATTCCTTTTTCTCTCCTCTTCTCTCCCTCCTCTTCCTTCCTTTCTCCCTCCTCCGTTCCTTCTCTCCCTTCCCTTCATTCATTAATCTTTTTTTTCTCTCCATTAAGTTTTTTCCTCCTCCTCCTCCTCCTCCTCCTTCTTCTTCTTTCCCTCCTCCCTTTCCTTCATCAATTATCTATCATATTCCTCTTCCATCATTTCCCCTCCATCCCCTTTCTCTCTCTCTCTCTCTCTCTCTCTCTCTCTCTCTCTCTCACAGCATCCCTCTCTCTCCCCTCTTTCCTCCCTTTTCTCCATCCCCCCTTTCCCTCTCATGTTTCTCTCTCCCTCCTCTCCATCCCTCCCTCCCTCCTCTCTCTCTCACCCACAGCATCAATCTCTCTCACTTTCTCCCCCCTACCCCCCCCCCGGCACTTAATCAGCCTGCCGCCAGTGCCCAGGTAAGCGACACACCTGTCCTGGCTTAATTAGGCACCTCACGGGCTAGCGGGACACACCTGGGAGCTTGATTTATTGACGGGGGAGAGGAGGGGGAGGGGAGAGATATGGGTGTAGGGGAGGAGGAGGAGGGGAAAGAGATATGGAATGAGAGGGAAAGTGATACAGAAAGAGGAGGAGGAAAAGGAGGGGAGGGAAGGAAGGAGGAAGGGGAAAGTCATAGGAAGAGAAGAGGAAGAGAAAGACGGAAAGAGAAGGAGAGGGAGAAGGAGAGAAAAGAAAAAAAAAGATGAGGTTGAAGAAGGAGAGAGGAAGTTATACGAGGAGGAGGAGGAGGAGGAGGAGGAGGTAAAGGAAACAAGAAGAGAAATTAAGGGAAAGAATGAATGAGAAGGAAAAGAAATATAAAGGGAAGGAAAGGGAAGGGAAAGGAAGGGAAGGGAAGGGAAGGAAAGGGAAGGGAAGGGGAGGGAAGGGAAGGGAAGGAAAGGGAAGGGAAGGAAGGGAGGGGAAGGAAGGAGTAGGGAAGGAAGGAAGGAAGGGAAGGAAGGAAGGAAGGAAGGAGGGAAAGGGATGGGAAAGGAAGGGAAAGGAAGGAAGGAAGGAAGGGAAGGAAGGGAAGGAAGGAGGAAGGGAAGGGAAGGAAGGGTAGGGTAGGGAAGGATGGAAGGGAGGAGGGAAGGGGAAGGAAGGGAAGGAAGGAAGGAAGGAAGGGAAGGGATGGGAAGGAAGGTAGGGGAAGGGAGGGAAAGGGAAGGAAGGGAAGGAAGGAAGGAAGGGGAAGGGAAGGAAGGAAGGAAGGAAGGGAAGGAAGGAAGGAAGGAAGGAGGGAAGGATAGGGAAGGGAAGGGAAGGGAAAAGAAGGGAGGGGAAGGGAAAGAAAGGGAAGGGAAGGAAAGGGAAGGGAAGGGAAGGGAAGGGAAGGGCTTAAGGAGACCCATTACCGTGATTGGCTGAATGATGGACGTGTGTGTGTGTGTGTGTGTGTGTGTGTGTGTGTGTGTGTGTGTGTGTGGTCATGTACTTGATATCTCTCTCTCTCATGTTACACCGAATCCATATAAATGAGAAACAAATATAAAGAAGAAGAAGAAGAAGAAGAAGAAGAAGAAGTAAAAGAAGAAGAAGAAGAAGAAGGAGAAGAAGAAGAAGAAGAAGAAGAAAAAAAAGAAGAAAAATCAATGAAAAAAAATGAATGGAAAAGAAAGGAAAACGAAGAGGAGGAAGAGGAAGAGGAAGTGGAGGAGGAAGAGGAGGAGGAGGAAGAGGAGAAGGAGATGGATTTTAGGGGGAGGAAGGAGATTAAAGATAAGGAGGGATAAAAGGAAAGAGGAGGAGGAGGAAGAGGAGGAGGAGGAGGAAGAGGAGGAGGAGGAGGAGGAGGAGAAAAGAGAGGAGGAAGGAAAAGAAGAAAGAGGAGATTTTACACACACACACACACACACACACACACACACACACACACACACACACACACACACACACACACACACACACACACACACACACACACACACACACACACACACACACACACACGTACACACACAGGTGCCACCGTACACACAGCTAATTAGTGTGTCTGTGTACGTATTAAAAAAACGCACACAGGTACAAAAAAACGCACATGACTTCTTACACACTGCAAGAGAGAGAGAGAGAGAGAGAGAATATTAGATGAAGAAACTAAGAAACTCTCTCTCTCTCTCTCATTGATTTCTCTCACCCATTTACTCTCTCTCTCTCTCTCTGTCTTCCAATTTCTGTTTTTTTTCTTATTTCGTTTCTCCTCCTCCTCCTCCTCCTCCTCCTCCTCTTCCTCTTCCTCCTCCTCCTCTTTATCACAACCTCTCTCTTCTGTTTTCTCTTTGCTCCGTTTTCCTTTCCTCCTCTCCTCCTCCTCCTCCTCCTAATCCTCTCCTCCTCTCCTCCTCCTCCTTCTCCTCCTCCTCCTCCTCGGGGCATTTAACTCTTCTGTCACATTATCAAAAGAGATTTAAACCTTCTCTCTCTCTCCTTGATTGATCTAACCTCTTAAATGACACACACACACACACATGATATCCTTGAGCTGGTGTGTGTGTGTGTGTGTGTGTGTGTGTGTGTGTGTGTCTCTCTCTCCGTCAATGATTGTCCCAGAATGCATGAGAGAGAGAGAGAGAGAGAGAGAGAGAGAGAGAGAGAGAGAGAGAGAGAGAGAGAGAGAGAGAGAGAGAGAGAGAGAGAGAGAGAGAGAGGTGGAGGGAGGGAGAGAGGGAGGGAGAGATAGAGAAAGAGAGAACACACTATTGATCAGGGAGAGGGAATGGAGGGAAGGGAGGGAAGGGAGGGAGGGAAGTGGAGGGAAGGGAGGAAAGGGAGGGAAGGGAGGGCTGCCTAAATCCCTACCTACTGACCTTTCCTAATTATAATCCTTTCTCTCCCTCCCTTCCTCCTTCCCTCCCTCCCTCCCTTCATTTTCAGTTCATTCATTCTAACTCTCTTTACTTTCATTGTCTCCCTCCAATATGTCCCTCCATCTCTCCTCCTCCTCCTCCTCTTCCTCCTCCAGGCCTCCCAGGGGTTAGGTTACAAGGGGAGTGCCACAGGGGTCATTGCTGGGACCTCTTCATCATCTATGTCAACATGAAACTAGTATTGAAGTCCACTCCTTTCTAAGTTTGCCGGCGACATCAAGGTGGGTAGGAAGGCATACTGTGGGTCTGTGGTTGGAAAGTTTTGTTTAGTCGGCGCAACATCTGTGGTCATATGCCGGAGAGAGACAGAAGGGGAAGGAATTATAGGTGAAGGGAAAGTTTGGTTTAGTCAGCGCAACATCTGTGGTCATATGCCGGAGAGAGACAGAAGGGGAAGGAATTATAGGTGAAGGGAAAGTTTGGTTTAGTCGGCGCAACATCTGTGGTCATATGCCGGAGAGAGACAGAAGGGGAAGGAATTATAGGAGAAGGGAAAGTTTTGTTTAGTCGGCGCAACATCTGTGGTCATATGCCGGAGAGAGACAGAAGGGGAAGGAATTATAGGAGAAGGGAAAGTTTTGTTTAGTGGGCGCAACATCTGTGGTCATATGCCGGAGAGAGACAGAAGGGGAAGGAATTATAGAAGGGAAAGTTTGGTTTAGTCGGCGCAACATCTGTGGTCATATGCCGGAGAGAGACAGAAGGGGAAGGAATTATAGGAGAAGGGAAAGTTTGGTTTAGTCGGCGCAACATCTGTGGTCATATGCCGGAGAGAGACAGAAGGGGAAGGAATTATAGAAGGGAAAGTTTTGTTTAGTCGGCGCAACATCTGCGGTCATATGCCGGAGAGAGACAGAAGGGGAAGGAATTATAGGAGAAGGGAAAGTTTGGTTTAGTCGGCGCAACATCTGTGGTCATATGCCGGAGAGACAGAAGGGGAAGGAATTATAGAAGGGAAAGTTTGGTTTAGTCGGCGCAACATCTGTGGTCATATGCCGGAGAGAGACAGAAGGGGAAGGAATTATAGGAGAAGGGAAAGTTTCGTTTAGTCGCTGCAACATCTGTGGTCATATGCCGGAGAGAGACAGAAGGGGAAGGAATTATAGAAGGGAAAGTTTTGTTTAGTCGGCGCAACATCTGTGGTCATATGCCAGAGAGAGACAGAAGGGGAAGGAATTATAGGAGAAGGGAACAGACCCCAGGAGACGGGACACAACCCCCGATTAATACCTGGTACCCATTCACTGCTGGGTGGACAGGGGCGTAGGGTATCGGAAAAGCCCCCCAAATTTTCCCACTCCACCCGAAAATCGATCCCGGGCTCTCTCGATTGTGAGCCGAGTGTGCTAACCACTGCACCACGAAGCCCCCATGGTTATGTGGTTCTCCTCCTCCTCCTCCTCCTCACCCATTGGTCAGAAAAGTGGCAGATGTCCTTCAACACTACCAAATGTAAAGTAATGCACATCGGGTCAAGAAATATCAATCTCAGGGTCCTCGGGGTCACCATCAGCAGTGACCTCAAACACACAAAACACTGCAAGTCCACCTGTAAGAAAGCCAACACTATGCTCGGATTCATGGCGAGGACCTTCGAATACAAGACGCCGGGGGTTGTGTTATCCTTGTGTAATTCCCTGGTAAGACCCCACCTGGAATACGCCGTGCAGTGCTGGTTCCCTAAGTACAAGAAGGACATTGAGTTACTATAGAGAGTACAGCGAAGATGATGCCGTCACTGAGGATGGAACCTTACGAAGAGAGACGCCGGGGGTTGTGTTATCCTTGTATACCTCGCTGGCAAGGCCCCACCTGGAATACGCCGTGCAGTGCTGGTCCCCTAACTACAAGAAGGACATTGAATTACTATAGAGAGTACAGCGAAGATGATACCGTCACTGAGGACGCAACCTTACGAAGAGCGACTCAGCAACTCAACCTCTTCACGCTGGACAAGAGACGACTGCGGGGAGACCTGATACAAGTCTTAAGTACCTCAACAAGTCCAGCAATGTCGATCACTGCAAACTCTTCACGCCACAACCTAACCCGCGGACAAGAAACAACGGTAAAACAATCCAAGCGACGCGATGCAGCTCGGATATCGGCAG
>NW_026111816.1:70000-72500 GCF_024679095.1 Eriocheir sinensis
TTTGGAAGGTCAATTTCAGGTGTGTGTTACAGGTGTGGAAGGTAAATTAAAGGTGTTTCAGGTTTGGACGGTCAATTTCAGGTGTGCGCTACAGGTGTGGAAGGTGAATAAAAGGTGTTTCAGGCTTGTACAGGTTTGGAAGGTTAATTTCAGGTGTGTGTTACAGGTGTGGAAGGTAAATTAAAGGTGTTTCAGGTTTGGACGGTCAATTTCAGGTGTGCGCTACAGGTGTGGAAGGTGAATAAAAGGTGTTTCAGGTTTGTACAGGTTTGGAAGGTCAATTTCAGGTGTGCGCTACAGGTGTGGAAGGTGAATTAAAGGCGTTTCAGGTGTGTACAGGTTTGGAAGGTCTATTTCAGGTGTGTGGAATTAAGTTACAGATGTGGAGCCATAAAAACAAGAGTGTATCGATAATTAACAGGTGTGGAATGTGAATAAAAGGTGTTTCAGGTTTGTACAGGTTTGGAAGGTCAATTTCAGGTGTGTGTTACAGGTGTGGGGCGCGTACTTACCCTTCTGGTGCAACTGCGTGCGTGAGGCGTCTTCTTTGAGGCCGTCCGCGGAGGAGACCAAATCGTCCAGCTGCGGTTTTTTGCCCTCAAGCTCACGCAACACATTCTGCAACACAACGAGAGAAGAAACACATTAACACAACAGACTCCGATACATCTTTTGGCAACACAATGCGCTATTATGATTTCCTATTCCTGTGTTGCTGTTTATCACCTTCTAGCAACACAACGCGAGAAACACATTAACTAGCAACACATTCTGCAACACAACGAGAGAAGAAACACATTAACACAACAGACTCCGAGGAAAAACAATATTAGCGTCTGGTTATTGAATTTGTGTTGCCTGGAATGATATCAAAGTGTGTTTCTGCTTTTGTATGTGTGTGTTTGTGTTGCAGAGTGTGTTGCTGGAAGGAGATAGAGGAGAAAAAAGCAATATTAGGGTGTCAGTATTGCATTTGTGTTGCCGGGAATGATGTCAAAGTTTAATATTATGATTTCCTATTGTTGTGTTGCTGTTTATGACCTTCTAGCAACACATTCTGCAACACAACGAGAGAAGAAACACATTAACACAACAGACTCCGAACATCTTTTGGCAACAGAATGCGGATTTTCTATTGCTGTGTTGCTGTTTATCACCTAGCAACACATTCTGCAACACAACGCGAGAAACACATTAACTAGCAACACATTCTGCAACACAACGCGAGAAGAAACACATTAACACAAGACTTCGATACATCTTTTGGCAACACAATGCGCTATTATGATTTTCTATTGCTGTGTTGCTGTTTATCACCTTCTAGCAACACAAACCGTAACACAAATAGATGGAGTGAGACGAAAAGAACAAAAACAACACACTGAGATGACGATTTCGGCAACACAAAGCAAGAAGAAGGTTTTCGCAATACTTTTTCTCCTCTTCCTCTTTTTTTCCTAGTCTTTATCTCCTTTCTAGCAACACACACACACACACACACACACACACACACACACACACAGCCAACACTCCCACGTCAACACAAACATGCTGGTATTAATAACAGTGTTTACAAGTTGTTGTTCTGTTTGTTTCTCTGGCGCTGAAACTCTCCACGCAACACAAGCAACACATCAAACTCTCATTCCCGTATTACTCTTTCATTCCGAAACACAAATTATGATAGACATAACTTAATACTGTGTTGTTTTCTCCCACGCTATCTCCTCGCAACACAACTAATGCAACTCAAGCAACACAAACACATTCCTTCACTTAACTCATTCATCTCGCAACACATAGACAATATAGCAACACAAGATAAGTTAATACTGTGTTGTTTTCTCTCACCCCACCTCCTCGCAACACAACTAATGCAACTCAAGCAACACAAACACATTCTTTCACAAAACTCATTCATCTCGCAACACATAGACAATATAGCAACACAAGATAAGTTAATATTGTGTTGTTTTCTTATACTCCATCGCTTCGCAACACAACTAATGCAACACAACCAACACAAAAACACATTCATTCACTCATTCATCTTGCAACACACAGACACCATAGCAACACAAAATGGAAGTAATATTGTCTTATTTTCTTCATTTGTGTTGTTTTTCTTCGCTGCAACACTCCTAAAGCAACACACACACACACACACACACACACACACACACACACACACACACACACACACATCTCGCAGTAACACACCAGCAACACAAGACAAGAAGGACGTACCCGAGCGTTGCTTCACTCACCTACATCTTCCTCGCAACACAAAATATCACACACACACACACACACACACACACACACACACACACACACACACGCAAAACATGGAACACAACAACACAAACTAATTTACATTCTCTCTCTCTCTCTCTCTCTCTCTCTCTCTCTCTCTCTCTCTCTCTCTCTCTCTCTCATGTTGCTTTAATATATTTCGCTTAACCCTTTCCTCCTCCTCCTCCTCCTCCTCCTCCTCCTC
>NW_026111816.1:77500-82500 GCF_024679095.1 Eriocheir sinensis
GGGAGAGAGTTATGTGTGAGAGAGAGAGAGAGAGAGAGAGAGAGAGAGAGAGAGAGAGAGAGAGAGAGAGAGAGAGAGAGAGAGAGAGAGAGAGAGAGAGAGAGAGAGAGAGAGAGAGAGAGAGAGAGAGAGATAGAGAGAGGAGAGAGAGAGAGAGAGAGAGAGAGAGAGAGAGAGAGATAGAGAGAGAGAGAGAGAGAATGAAAAGAATATGAAAGAGAGAGAGAGAGAGAGAGAGAGAGAGAGAGAGAGAGAGAGAGAATGAAAGGAAAAAGAAAAAAAGAAATATGAGAGAGAGAGAGAGAGAGAGAGAGAGAGAGAGAGAGAGAGAGAGAGAGAGAGAGAGAGAAGGTGAGATTAGGACACAAAATCGATTCCTTAAGGAGAAAATGAAGGGAAAGAGGAAGATGCTCTCTCTCTCTCTCATATTTCTTCTCCGATTGTCCTTTTTTTTCTTTTTCCTTTCATTCTCTCTCTCTCTCTCTCTCTCTCTCTCTCTCTCTCTCTCTCTCTCTCTCTCTCTCTCTCTGAGGATTTTTTCTCTTCAATATAAAACAAGAAAAGAAAGGAAGGGAAAGGAATTTTTCCCCAATTTTTCACTCATTTTCCCCCATTTTTTCCCCATTTTATTTTTCCCAAGATTTTTTTCCCATTTGTCCTCCATTTTTTCCCATTTCTTTTTCCTCTGATTTTTCCCCATTTCATTTTTCCCTATTTTTCCCCATTTCATATTTCCCCTTTTCATTTTCCCCTGATTTTTCCCCATTTCATTTTTCCCTATTTTTCCCCATTTCATATTTCCCCATTTCATTTTCCCCAATTTATTTTCCCAATTTATTTTTCCCTATTTTTCCCCATTTCTTTCCCCATTTCATTTTCCCCAAATATATTTTTCCGTATTTCGTATTTCCCCATTTCTTTCCCCTATTTATTCCCCATTTCATTTTTCCACTTTCCCAATTACATTTTCCCCATTTTTTCCATAACGAGCAAAAAAAATATAAAAATATCAAAACCGCAGGAAAAGAGGAAAAAAAACAAGGAAAAAAGTATGGCAGTTTAAAATTTTCCTCGTAGGGCAATTTTTCCTCCTGCAGGGTAAAACTTCAGGCCCTTTTTTTCCCCCGTGGCGGAGGAATTTTCAGCGGCCCGGGGAATGTTTTGAAGGAAGGTCAAACTTTATCCCTAAATCTGACGTAAGCGGGAGGAGGAGGAGGAGGAGGAGGAGGAGGAGGAGGGAAGGGAGGGAAGGGTGGGAAGGAGAAGGGAGTGGAGGGAGGGAGGAGTAAGGGAATGGAAGGAAGGAAGGAAGGGAAGGGAAAGGAAGGAAGGGAAGGGAAGGAAAGAGAGAGAAAGGGAAGAAAAAGGAAGGGAAAGGAGGGGAAAAGAATGAAGGGGAGTGAAGAGGGATGAAGGGTAGCTAGCGACGGGCCAAATTTTGGCCTGTCGTTGCTACACGGTAAAGCCAAATTTGGCCTGTCGCTGCTACACGGTAAAGCCACAATTTGGCTCCGTCGTTGCTACACGGTAAAGCCACAAATTTGGCCCGTCGTTGCTACGGTAAAGCCACAAATTTGGCCCGTCGCTGCTACACGGTAAAGCCACAAATTTGGCCCGTCGCTGCTACACGGTAAAGCCACAAATTTGACCCGTCGCTGCTACACGGTAAAGCCACAAATTTGGCCCGTCGCTGCCACACGGTAAAGCCACAAATTTGACCCGTCGCCAAGTCCTCCGGGGATGAATAACCCGGGGTGAGTCAACCAGGACATTTCACCCGGGGACGAATCACCCTCGCACCAATAAAAGGAGAGAAGGGGGTTGGAAAGGGAGGTGAAGTGGGGAGAAGGGGAGATGAAGGGGTGAAGGGAGGAGAGACTACCCCTTCCTTCCCCTTCCGTTTTCTTTTTTTTCTCTTCCTTTTCCTTAATTTCTCTTTCTCTCATTACTTTCCCTTCCTTTAATTCCTCTTTCTTTCTTTATTAATTCCTTCCTTTCTCTACCCTTCCTTTCCCTTCCCTTCATTTCCCTTCCTTTCTATTCCCTTCCCTTCCTTTATATTCCCTTCCTTCCCCTTTCCTTCCCTTCCCTTCCCTTTCCTTTCCTTTCCTTTCCTTCCCTTTCCATCCCTTCCCTTCCCTTCCCTTCCCTTCCCTTCCTTTCCTTTCCTTTCCTTTCCTTTCCTTTCCTTTCCTTTCCTTCCCTTCCTTTCTATTCCCTTCCCTTCCTTTCCCTTCATTTCCCTTCCTTTATATTCCCTTCCTTCCCCTTTCCTTCCCTTCCCTTCCCTTTCCTTTTCCTTCCTTTCCTTTCCTTTCCCTTTCCATCCCTTCCCTTCCTTTCCTTTCCTTTCCTTCCCTTCCCTTCCATTCCATTCATCTCCCTTTCCAATGTTTTATTTCCTTTCTTTCCTCCTCCTCCTCCTCCTCCTCTTCCTCCTCCTCCTCCATTTTCGGTTTCTATAAAGAGGAAGAAGTAGGAGAACGCTTCGAACTATCCTCCTCCTCCTCCTCCTCCTCCTCCACCTCCTCCTCCTCCTCCTCCTCTCTGGGTCATGAATACAAAGAGGAAGAGGAGGAGGAAAATCTGAACTATTGGATCTCTCTCTCTCTCTCTCTCTCTCTCAGAACAACAAACAAACAAACAAACGCACTAATTTCTTTTCCTCCTCCTCCTCTTCCTCCTCCCCCTCCTCCTCTTCCCTCCACTTGCATGAGAGGACAAGAGGAGAGAAGAGGAGAAAAACAAA
This sequence comes from Eriocheir sinensis, assembly GCF_024679095.1. Classification (NCBI taxonomy): domain Eukaryota; kingdom Metazoa; phylum Arthropoda; class Malacostraca; order Decapoda; family Varunidae; genus Eriocheir; species Eriocheir sinensis. The sequence goes on from NW_026111816.1 coordinate 80,250, forward strand.
GGAGAAGAGGAGGAGGAAGAGGAGGAGGAGGAAGAGGAAGAGGAGGAGGAGGAGGAGGAAAGAGAAAGTGAATTGCATGAGGAGGAGAGAGAAAGAGCAAAGCATCTCTCTCTCTCTCTCTCTCTCTCTCTCTCTCTCTCTCTCCCTTGCTTCCCTGTCCTCATATATTTTCACTCTCTCTCTCTCTAACTTACGTTATATCTGTGTTCCAGTGCGGTCCTGTCCCTGAGGTGGGGCCATGTTACATTGCGAAGGGGGGGGTGGGTGGGAGATCGGTGGGGGGGGAGAATAAACGGGGAGAGAGAGTTGGGGAGATGGGAGAAGGAAGAGGAGGAGGAGAAGAAGGGGAGAGGTTAGTTTTAGTGGTGGAGAGTAAGTGGGGGAGTAAGATGGGGTGATTGTAGTGGGGAGATGCAGGGGAGGGGAGTAGATAATGGAAGGGGAGTGTAATTTGGGGGGGGCAGAAGGGGTGAAGAAGGGGGTGGGGAGATAAGAATTGGGGCGAAGAAAAAAAAGGGGGAGTGGATTTAATTGGGTGGGGAGCTAGAAGGGGGTACTAGTGGCTGGGGAGAAGAGGGGTGAGGGGGGGGTGAAGAAGGGGTGGGGAGGTAGGAAGTGGGGATTAGGTGAGGAGTGGGGAGAAGGAAATAAAAGGGGTGGATTTTATTGAGTGGGGAGCAGGGGAGAAGAGGGGTGGTGGGGGTGAAGAGGGGGTGGGGAGGAAAGAAGTGGTGATTAGGTGGGGAGTGGGGAGAAGGAAAAGGAGGGGGAGGTTAGCGAGCGGGGAGATGAATGGGGTTGATAGTGGCAGGGGAGAAGAGGTGTTGGGGGTGGAGGTCACGTGGGGCTAAGGGTAGACAATAGGCCTATCCCCGTACACTTTCTAGGCCTATGACGTCATATATCAGGCCTAATTTTAGTTTTTTCTCGATTTTCTGGATAACTATTTTTGTTTTTCTTTTTCTTTTAATTCTTCTTTTTTTCTCTTCTCTCTTCTTTATCAATGTTTCCCTAATTTACGTTTTCTTTTCACGTTAAGATCCTGGTTCCCGTTTTCTATGTCTTGCTCCCCGTTTTCTATGTCTTGATTCCGTTTTCTATGTCTTGATTCCGTTTTCTATGTCTTGATTCCGTTTTCTATGTCTTGATTCCGTTTTCTATGTCTTGATTCCGTTTTCTATGTCTTGTTTCCCGTTTTCTATGATGTATTCCCCGTTTTCTATGATGTATTTCCTGTTTTCTATGATGTATTTCCCGTTTTCTATGATGTATTTCCCGTTTTCTATGATGTATTTCCCGTTTTCTATGTTATTGTTATTATTTTCTTCTAATTCCCTCCTTCGTGATTTATCTTTCTCCTTCTTTCGTGTTTTTTGTCTATGTTCTCTCTATCTCTTTATTCTTTTCTCTTTATTCCCTTTATTCGTATAATTCTCCTCTTTTTTCTCTGTTCCTCTCTTTCGTAAACACTAATTTATCTCTCTCTCTGTCTCTCTTTCTTTCTCTCTTATTTCCTTCTTTCGTATTGTGACCTTATCTTGTTTTCTCTCTCTTTCTCTCTCTTTCGTAACACTAATTTCTCTCTCTCTCTGTCTCTCTTTCTCTATTTCTCTTATTTCCTTCTTTCGTAGTGAGTATATCTTGTTTTCTCTCTTTTTCTCTTTCGTAAACACTAATTTCTCTCTCTCTCTCTCTGTCTCTCTTTATCAATATGTTTCTCTATTCCCTTCTTCCGTATAATTATCTTCTTTTTTTTCTCTCTCTCTCTTTCGTAAACACTTAATCTTTCTCTCTCTCTGTCTCTCTTTATCAATATGTTTCTCTATTCCCTTCTTTCGTATAATTATCTTGTTTTCTCTCTCTTTCTCTCTCTTTCGTAACACTAATTTCTCTCTCTCTCTGTCTCTCTTTCTCTATTTCTCTTATTTCCTTCTTTCGTAGTGAGTATATCTTGTTTTCTCTCTCTTTCTCTCTTTCGTAACACTAATTTCTCTCTCTCTCTTTCTTTCTCTTTCTCTTTTTCGTCTCTCTCCTTTATCATAAAATCCTCCTCTTCACTTCCCTTCTATTCACCTTGTTTATCTCTTTTCTTTCTGTCTCTCTCTTTCGTAATAAAAATAATTTTCTCTCTCTTTTTTTCTATATCTTTGTCCTTCCTTCCTTTCTTCCTTCCTTCCTTCCTTCCATTCTCCTTCAATTCCTTCTTTCTTTCTTTCAAATTTCTCACTTTTTCTTTCTTTCTTTCTTTCTT
>NW_026111816.1:90000-107500 GCF_024679095.1 Eriocheir sinensis
GTGCGACGAGAATCTTTTACCATTTGTTATATCCTTTCTCCTCTTCCTCCTTCTCCTCCCACCCATATGTTGTCTCCTTTCTCCTTCTCTTCCTCCTCCTCCTACTCGTCTTCCTCCTCCTCCTACCCACATGCTGTATCCTTTCTCCTCCTCCTCCTCCTCCTCCTCCTCCTATCCCCGTGCTGTCAACCCGGACTCTGGATTCTCTCTAAAGAGGACCAAAGATGAGCTCAGGGGGACAGCGTAAGCCAGGCAAGACGGCGCCGCTATAAAAAAAACTTGTCTGCTCCATGAATAAAACTTACCCGATTTTTTTTTCAGTAATGGAGGAAGTTCACGTGCAAAAATAAGCCTTGCAAATCCACGTGAAGATGAGTGGCCGAAAGTGAGACCAATTTCGTGAAGTGCAGGTGTGAACAGGTGTGTGTGGAGGTATAAACAGAAGGACAGGTGTGTACAGGTGTGTGTGGGTCGGGTACTCACCTTCTGCTTCTCCGTGAGCCGCCGTATGTCCTCCGCGTCCCCCACCTCGACGGTCTGCTGACGGGACATCTGCTCCATCAAGGTCAGCCAGTCGCGGATCTAAGTGGAGGAGGAAAACAACGGGGTAAACAAGAGGGTAAACAAGGGTAAACAAGGAGGAAAACAAGGACAACAATGAGGTAAACAATGAGGAAAATGATATAAACAAGTGCTCCATCAGGGTCAGCAAGTCACGGATGTAAGGGAAGGAGGAAAACAAGGTAAACAGGAGGATGAAGAAGAAGGAAAACAGTAAGGAAAGGAAGAAGGAAAACAGAGGTAAACAATGAGGAAAATTATATAAACAAGTGCTCCATCGGGGTCAGCAAGTCGCGGGTGTAAGGGAAGGAAAACAAGGTAAACACGAGGATGAAGAAGAAGGAAAACAGTAAGGAAAGGAAGAAGGAAAACAGAGGTAAACAATGAGGAAAATTATATAAACAAGTGCTCCATCAGGGTCAGCCAGTCACGGGTTTAAGGGAGGGAAAACAAGGTAAACACGAGGATGAAGAAGAAGGAAAACAGTAAGAAGGAAAACAATGAGGAAAATGATATAAACAAGTGCTCCATCAGGGTCAGCCAGTCACGGGTTTAAGGGAAGGAAAACAAGATAAACAGGAAGGTAGACAGAGGTAAACAACAGCCTTGTTTTGATATAAATAAAGTGATTTTAATCGATTTGAATCAGATTAAAAAAAAATATCATGCTTTAAATGAAAGTAAATATCATGTATTTAAAATGATTGAAGTGTTTTATCAAGATTTAAATTTCTAATGATTTAAATTACATAAAGAGAGAGAGAGAGAGAGAGAGAGAGAGAGAGAGAGAGAGAGAGAGAGAGAGAGAGAGAGAGAGAGAGAGAGAGAGAGAGAGAGAGAGAGAGAGAGAGAGAGAGAGAGAGAGAGAGAGAGAGAGAGAGAGAGAGAGAGAGAGAGAGAGAGAGAGAGAGAGAGAGAGAGAGAGACAGACAGACAGACAGAGAGAGAGAGAGAGAGAGAGAGAGAGAGAGACAGACAGAGAGACAGAGAGAGAGAGAGAGAGAGAGAGAGAGAGAGAGAGAGAGAGAGAGAGAGAGAGAGAGAGAGAGAGAGAGAGAGAGAGAGAGAGAGAGAGAGTGAGAGAGAGAGAGAGATAGCAGGTCAGGCACTAGTGAATGATTGCAAGAAAAATGTTCAAAATCACAAAAAGATAAACTGTGATTCCTACTTGTGATTCTTATGTGAAAAACTCATCTTGCGTAATGTGTATGAAACTATGGCTACATTTAACATTGGCCGAGTTTAATACGAGAAAATGGCCTCATAAGACTCAAGCAAACAAGGATTAATGAAAAAACATATCGTCTAAATCAAAATAATCGGTTTAAATACAATAAAAAATCCGATCTAAAGCAAATAAATCGATTTTTTTAATTTTTTTTTTAAATCATGATATTTTCCAACCCTGGTAAACAATAAGGTAACGAAGGCAAACAAGGACACCAATGAGGTAAACAATGAGGGAAATACTGTAAACAATTGTAAAGGAGGTCGCTGACGGCAGTAAACAAATGGGTCGGTATATGTAAACAAAAATAGACGTAGGTAAACAACGGTAAACAATTAACTAAACGAAGAAGTAAACAATGAGGGTTAACACACGTACAAACAAACAAACAAACGTCCACTCCCCGTACACACACACACACACACACACACACACACACACACACACACACACACACACACACAGAGGGAGGGAAAAATCTAGACTATTGATTCGGAGGGAGGAGGAGGAGGAGGAGGAGGGGTGGAAGGGAGGGGAGGGGAAGGAAATGGAAGGGAAGGGAAGGGAAGGGAAGGGAAGGGAAGGAAGGTAGGAAGGAAGGAAGGAAGGAAGGGAAGGAAGGAAGGGAAGGAAGAAAGGAAAGAAGGAAGGGAGAGAAAAGAGAGAAGGAAGGAGGAAGGAAGCTTTCCTTCCTCCTCCTCCTCCTCCTCCTCCTCTTCCTCCTCCCTTCAATTTCATATACATACACACATACACACATACACACACATTTGCATAAAGAGGAAGAAGAAGAAGAAGAAGAAGAAGAAGAGGAGGAGGAGGAGGAGGAGGAAGACGAAGAAGAGGAAACTACCAACACCAATAACAATAATAATAACAATAATAATAATAATAATAATAATAATAATAATAATAATAATAATAAAATGGCGCTCTGTGATTGGTTGTTGGGATCGTGACGTCATCGGACCCTCGCTCTCCTATTGGTCTGTTTTGTTTTGACTGGAGCATGTCTGGGTTCTCTCTCTCTCTCTCTCTCTCTCTCTCTCTCTCTCTCTCTCTCTCTCTCATGGAAACTTTGGGGAGAGGAGGAAAAAATTTATGTTGAAAGTGAGAGAAAAAAGTTGGAGAGAAAATTTGGAGGGAAAAAAAGAAATGGAGAGAAAGGAAGAGGAAGAGGAAGAGGAGGAGGAAGAGGAGGAGAAAAAGAAGGAAGAGAAGTGAAATTTAACAACAGAAAAAGGAAGGAAAGAAGGAAGGAAAGAAGGAAGGAAGGAAGGAAGGAAAGAAGGAAGGAAGGAAGGAAGGAAGGAAGGAAGGAAGGAAGAAAAAAGGAAGGAAGGAAGGAAGGAAGAAGGAAGAGAGGAAGAAAAAATTAAGGAAGCAAGGAAGGAAGGAAGATAAAAAGGGAAAAAGGAAGGAAGGAAGGAAGGAAGGAAGGAAGAAGGAAGAAAGGAAGAATTATGGAAGAAAGGAAGGAAGGAAGGAAGATAAGAAAGAAGGAAGGAAGGAAGGAAAGAAGTAAGAAAGGAAGGAAGGAAGGAAGGAAGAAAGAAAGAAAAAAGAAAGAAAGAAAGAAAGGAAGGAAGAAAGAAAGAAAGAAAAAAAGGAAGGAAGGAAGGAAGGAAAGAAGGAAGGAAGGAAAGGAAGAAAGAAAGAAAGAAAAAAAGGAAGGAAGGAAGGAAGGAAGGAAGGAAAGGAAGAAAGAAAGAAAAAAAGAAAGAAAGGAAGGAAGGAAGGAAAGGAAGAAAGAAAGAAAGAAAAAAAGGAAGGAAGGAAGGAAGGAAGGAAGGAAAGGAAGAAAGAAAGAAAGAAAAAAAGGAAGGAAGGAAAAAATAAGATAAAGAATGAGGAAGTAAAAATGACGGAGAGAGAGAGAGAGAGAGAGAGAGAGAGAGAGAGAGAGAGAGAGAGAGAGAGAGAGAGAGAGTAATATTTTACCTCCTGTCACACGCATTCCTTTCCTAATCAACTCCTTCCTTCCTTTTCTTTCCTTCCTTCCTTCCTTCCTTTTCCCTCCTTCCTTCCTGTTTATTTTTTCCTTCTACCTCCTTCCCATATCTCTCTCGTCAGGTTAGGGTTGAAATATGATAATGATCTCTCTCTCTCTCTCTCTCCATTTTCCTCCTCCTTCTATCACTTCTCTCTCTCAATGAATATCCAAGTATCTAGTTAACAAGATCCCCAGAGACAGAAAGACAACTCTCTCTCGAAACAAAAGTGAGAAAAGAATTTATTTGCTTAGGTTCTCTCTCTCTCTCTCTCTCTCTCTCTCTCTCTCTCTCTCTCTCATATGTGTGTGTGGCCATGTGCTTAAGAGGGGAGGAGGAGGAGGAGGAGGAGGAGGAGGAGGAGGAGGAGGAGGAGAAGGAGGAGGAGGAAAGGAAGAGAGGGTTAAAAGGGAGGAAGGAAAGGAAGGAAGGGAAGAAAAAATGGAAAAAGATAGGAAGGAAGAGGAGGAGGAGGAGGAGGAGGAGGAGGAAAGAGGTGCCGAAGGAAAGGTGAGAAATGGAGGAGGAGGAAGGAGGAAAAAACCTAATGATTCTAAAGGAGGAGAAGGAGGAGGAGGAGGAGGAGGAAGAGGAGGAGGAGGAGGAAGAGGAGGAGGAGGAGGAGGGCGTGGCAGAGGGGCTGTTTACTTTGGGCGTTGAGAGAGAGAGAGAGAGAGAGAGAGAGAGAGAGAGAGAGAGAGAGAGAGAGAGAGAGAGAGAGAGAGAGAAAGGAAAGGAAGGGATGCATGACTTCCGGTTTAAAGTGACGTACACACACACACACACACACACACACACACACACACACACACACACACACAGAGATAGAGAGAGAGAGAGAGAGAGAGAGAGAGAGAGAGAGAGAGAGAGAGAGAGAGAGAGAGAGAGAGAAGAAGAAGAAGAAGAAGAAGAAGAAGAAGAAGAAGAAGAAGAAGAAGAAGAAGAAGAAGAAGAAGATGAACAGGAAGAACAGGACAAATCTCTCTCTCTCTCTCTCTCTCTCTCTCTCTCTCTCTAACTATTTCCTTCCATCTTTCTCTCACATAACTCTCTCTCTCTCTCTCTCTCTCTCTCTCTCTCTCTCTCTCTCTCTCTCTTACCTGTAGGATGCTCTTGTCCAAGGATGCGAGGATGAGAACGGGGGAGGAGTCTGGGGGGTGGCGGGGGGGGCTGACCAGGGGGGAGGGGGGGCGCACTTCATGACCTTCCCTCAGCACGGACTCTGTGGAGGAGGAGGAGGAGGAGGAGGAGGAGGAGGAGGAAGAGGAGGAGGAGGAAGGGTTAGGTTAGGTTAGGTTAGGAAAAGGAAGAAAAAGAAGAGATAAATTGAATGAGAGGAGAGAGAGAAGACAGGAAGAAGAGGAGGAGGAGGAGGAAGAGGAAGAAGAGGAGGAAGAGGAGGAGGAGGAGTGTAAATAATGGAAGAGAAAATAATTAGAAAGAAAAAAGGAAAAGAAAAAAAATATATTAATGGGAGGAGGAGGAGGAGGAGGAAGAAGAGGAAGAAGAGGAGGAGGAGGAGGAGGAGGAGGAGGAGGAGTGAATAAGGAAGGAAAGAGGGAGAGAAAAATAAATTAATAACAATAATAATAATAATAATAATAATAATAATAATAATAATAATAATAATAATAATAATAATAATAATGTTCACACACACACACACACACACACACACACACACACACACACATATATTTACTCTCTCTCTCTCTCTCTCTCTCTCTCTCTCTCTCTCTCTCTCTCTCTCTCTCTCTCTCTCTCTCTCTCTCTCTCTCTCTCTCTCTCTCTCTCTCTCTCTCTCTCTCTCTCTCTCTCTCTCTCTCTCACCTTCCAGTTTCATGACATCCTTTATCACAGAGGTCACGTTTGAGGTCACGGTGGAGCCTACGGGGGGGGCGGCTTGACCTGACCCCCCCTTGCCCCCCTCCTCGGACTGGGGGGCGGCGGGGGGCTGGTGGGGGGCTGGGATGACCTCGGACAACTGGGCTTGAAGCATCTTAAGTCTTGTTTCGATGGTAGAGATGCGGTTCTGGGAGATGAGAGAGTGGGGAGATTAGGGTGGGGAGATTAGGAAGGGGGAGATAGGGGAGAGGGGAGGAGGAGACGCTGTGAGAGTGAGAGAAGGAAGAGAGGAGGAGGAGGATGGGAGATGAGGTAGAGGGGGGATGAGGAAATGGGGTGATTAGGATGGGGAGATTAGGAAGGGGGAGATAGGGGAAAGGGGAGGAGGAAGGGGGTGAGGCTGGGGGTGGGAGAAGGAAGGGAGGAGGAGGAGGAGGAGAGATAAGGTAGAGGGGAGTGAGAAGATGGGGAGATAAGGGAGACGGGAGATGAGATGGGGAGATGAGAAAGGGGAGATTAGGAACGGGGAGATGAGGGAGAGGGGAGGAGGAAGGGATGAGGGGGATGATGGGAGAAGAGGAAGAGGGGAGATGAGAAGATAACAGAGGGGGAGATGAGAAAGGGGAGATTAGGAAGGGGAAGATAAGTGAGATGGAAGATGCTTGGGGAGGGGAGACTGTGAAGGGTGGGGAGAAGGAAGGTAGGAGGAGGAGGATGGGAGATAAGGTAGAGGGGAGATGGGGAGATGCTGGGGAGATAAGGAATGGGGAGATAGAGAAATGGGGAGGATACTGGAGGTGAGGGAAAGGGGAGATGAGGAAGAGGGGAGATACTTGATGGGTGATGAGATGTAGGGAGAGGGGAGATGGGGAGACACTGGGGAGATAAGAGAAATGGGGAGGATACTGGGGGTGAAGGAAGGGGGAGATGAGGAAGAGGGGAGATGCTTGCGGGGGGGATGCTGTGTGGGGAGAGGGGAGAAGGGGAGAGAAAGTGGGGAGAGGGAGGAGGATTTTAACTTTCTTCCTTTCTTTCACAAACTTTTCCTCTCTCTCTCTCTCACTGATTAAAACTTTCACAATCGCTCAATTTAACTTTTTTTTTCTCTCTCTCTTTCTCTTTCTCTCTTTAATCTTGACAATGGTTCTCTCTCTCTCTCTCTCTCTCTCTCTCTCTGATAAGTATTTTGCTGCTAACTTTAAGAAATCGAAGAGGAAAAGAGAGATAGAGAGAGAGAGAGAGAGAGAGAGAGAGAGAGAGAGAGAGAGAGAGAGAGAGAGATTTGCACATTTTAAAACATTTCCCTCGAGTTCACTTTTTAATATTTTCTCTTCGTTTCTCTCTTTATTTTCTTTATTTTCTCTCTTTCTTTCTTTAATCTTTCTTTTTTCCTTCTTTCTTTAATCTTTCTTTTTTCCTTCTTTCTTTTCTTTCTTATTTTCCTTCTTTTCCTTCTTCTTTCTTTTTTTCTTTATTTTCTTTCTTTCTTTCTTTCTTTCCTTCCTTCCTTCCTTTCTTTCCTTCTTTCTATCACTTTATCACAAACACAAAAAAACACGCCCCCCCCTTCTCTCTCTCTCTCTCTCTCTCTCTCTCTCTCTCTCTCTCTATCTATCTATGCAAGAGAGGAGAGTTAATATGAGCCTTGAGAGAGAGAGAGAGAGAGAGAGAGAGAGAGAGAGAGAGAGAGAGAGAGGAGGAAACACTACCAGGGTATGGAGAGAACTGGCAGGAGAGAAACGTCTGGGTATCTCTCTCTCTCTCTCTCTCTCTCTCTCACGTGGGTATTAGAATGTCAACACGCCAGAAATAATAATAATAATAATAATAATAATAATAATAATAATAATAATAATAATAATAATAATAATAATAATAATAATAATAATAATAATTAAAGAATGCAAAAAAAGAAAGATAAAATTAGAAAAAGTAGAGTAAGTAAGGAGGAGGAGGAGGAGGAGGAAGAGGAGGAGGAGGAGGAGGAGGAGGAGGAGGAGGAAGAGGAAGAGGAAGAGGAGGAGGAGGAGGAGGGAGATATGTAAAGTTGTTGAAGATAAGAAGCAGAAGAATACGAAGAAAAAGAAGAAGAAAAGGAAGACGAAGAAGAAGAAGAAGAAGAAGAAGACAAAACAAAACAGAAATAAAGAAAGAAAAAGGAGGAGGAGGAGAAAACAAAAAAAAATGTAAAGAAAATCAAAGAAAAACGCTGTACTACATTCTCTCTCTCTCTCTCTCCTCCTCCCCGACACACGCGGGTCTCATCTCCGGCAAAAATAACCCCGGGGCTCAAAAATACCCGAGTCAGACGAGCCGCTCACAATACGCTGCCGGGGTACGATAACGCGCCGCCGGGCACGATAACCCCGACCCAGAGCCTCTTGTTAACACAGGGCTGTCGTACGGCGAGGGGCGGAAGATTACGGGGGGGATGATGTGTTTGGGACGGGGGAGAGGCTGGGGAGGGGAGGAAAGGGGGAGAAGATGAAGGGGAGGATAAAGTAGGGGAGGCAAACCCCCGCCCACACTGAATTTACGACCTCCCGCCACACGGTGAGTTAAGGCGCCATACGACCGTACTAAGACCGGTCGCCGATGATCGGCGACCGGTCCTTCCTTGTCGGTCAGCGGTCGGCGCGTGGTCGGCGTCTGGACCGGACCACAAGTGAAAAATTCCCACACTGATAAAATGGGCAATGAACTCACTGCCCTCTCTCTTCAATCATTTCCTTCATTTCATTCATTCTCCCTCCTCGTCTTCCATCTTTCATTCTATTTCCATTCACACAGGGTGGAGGGTGGGCGTGAATGTAGGGTAACCACCGGGAGGGTTGTGGTACGGGGGAGGCATCTGGGCTACTGCTGGTGTGGGGGAAAAGTGATATTTATGCTGGGAGCGACCGTGAGGACTGTGGGAGTGGGGAGAGAGAGAGAGAGAGAGAGAGAGGGTAAATATAGACAGGTCCTCCATAACACTCTCTCTCTCTCTTGTCCATCACCAGTCACTGTCAATTAGCGAATGAAAATAATAATAATAATAATAATAATAATAATAATAATAATAATAATAATAATAATAATAATAATAATAATAATAAAAAACTTCATCCTTTTTTCAATTATTTCTTCCTTCATTTCCTTCCTTCTTTTTCTCTCCCTTCCTTTCCTCTTTCCTTCAATCCTTTCCTTTTCTTCCATTCCTTCCTTTCCTTCCTTCTTTTTCTCTCCCTTCCTTTCCTCTTTCCTTCAATCCTTTCCTTCTCTTCCATTCCTTCCTTTCCTTCCTTCTTTTCCTTCAATCCTTTCCTTCCTTCCTTTCCTTCCTTCTTTTCCTTCAATCCTTTCCTTCCTTCCTTTCCTTCCTTCTTTTCCTTCTTTTTCCTTCAATCCTTCCCTTCTCTTCCATTCCTTTCCTTCTCCTCCATTCCTTCCTTCTTTTCCTTCCTTCCTTTCCTTCAATCCTTTCCTTCCTTTCCTTCAATCCTTTACTTCCTTTCCTTCCTTCCTTTCCTGTCCTTCCTTTCCTTCAATCCTGTCCTTCCTTTCCTTCAATCCTGTCCTTCCTTTCCTTCAATCCTTTCCTTCCTTTCCTTCAATCCTTTCCTTCTCTTCCATTCCTTCCTTTCCTTCCTTCCTTTTCCTTCTTCTTCCTTTCTCTCCTCCTCCTTCTCACTCTGTCCTAACATCCTCCTCCTCCTCCTCCTCCACCTCCTCCTCTTCTTCCTTATTTTCATGTATAAGTCTTTTCCTACTCCACTTCCTCTCTCTCCACCATCTCCAACCACTACCACTACAACCACTCCACCACTCCACCACTCCACCACAACCACATACCTTCAAGCCCACTGCCACAGTCAGTCCCTTGCCCTCCACATCCTGAGCAAGAACCCAATATGTGGAGTCCAGCGCCTCAAACTCCACCTCCCTCTCTCGAACCTGTCCTCGGAGGGTTCGAATCTATGTGGAAGAGAGGGAGCGGAAGGGGTGTTAGAGGGGTCAGTGGGGTGCGTGGGGTGCATACACATCACCCCAGATCATATACTCCCCACCGGACACCCTAGAATGTTATGTCACCCCAAGTTACCCTAGATATCACCCCATTTCACCCCAGACAGTGTACATATCACCCCAAGATACCCTAGATATCACCCCATTTCACCCCAGACAGTGTACATATCACCCCAAATTACCCTAGATTTCACCCCATTTCACCCCAGACACTACATATCACCCCAAGATACCCTAGATATCACCCCATTTCACCCCAGACAGTGTACATATCACCCCAAGATACCCTAGATATCACCCCATTTCACCCCAGACAGTGTACATATCACCCCAAGATACCCTAGATATCACCCCATTTCACCCCAGACAGTGTACATATCACCCCAAGATACCCTAGATATCACCCCATTTCACCCCAGACAGTGTACATATCACCCCAAGATACCCTAGATTTCACCCCAATCACCCCATCACTGGACTACTTCTGAGAGCTGCCTGACACCCCATTCACCCCATCACCCCATAAGCACCCCATTCACCCCACTGACAAGCACTCCACTTTTGACTCTTAAACACCCCATACTGTATATCACCCCATCACCCCCTTTTTCACCCCATCCTGTCACCCCATCCTCACCTCCTCCGCCGACAAGTTCCTGAGAGCCACCTTGATCCGCACTTCCTCGGTCCACCTGTAGAGCTCTTCCACTTCTTTGCTGAGTGTCTGGATGACCCCCAATTTAGTCTCCACCATCCGCCGGTATTCTGGGAGGGTGCGCGCGACCTGGGTGGAAGAGGTGGATGAGTAAGGAAGGGAGAGGTGGATGAGTAAGGGAGGGAGAAAATGGGAGAGGAAGGGAGGGAGAGAAAGGGGATGAGGAGAGAGATGTGGAGTGAAAAATGTGGAGAGGAGATGGAAGAGAGAGAGAGAGAGAGAGAGAGAGAGAGAGAGAGAGAGAGAGAGAGAGAGAGAGAGAGAGAGAGAGAGATTAGGGAAAGAAAGAGAGAAAGAAAGAGGAAGAGGATGATAAATAGATCAGTCACTCACTCATCCACCTCACTCATCCACTCATCCACCTCATCCACACTCCCACTCATCCACCTCATCCACTCATCCACCTCATCCACACTCATCCACCTCATCCACTCACCTTCTCCAGGGCGGCCTCCAGAGTCTCAAGCTGTGGCGGGGGGGTGGCAGCTCCCTTCATCCGCCCTTCCTTCATCCGCCGGAGCTGTGACTGCTTGGCGGGGAGCTCCAACACATGGTTCTGCCGACGGATGAGAGAGGGAGGCGGATGGATAAGGGAGATAGAGGGAGAAACAGGGAGAGAGGGAGAGGTGGGTGAATAAGGGAGATAGAGGGAGAAACAGGGAGAGAGGGAGAGGTGGATGGATAAGGGAGATAGAGGGAGAAACAGGGAGAGAGGGAGAGGTGGATGGATAAGGGAGATAGAGGGAGAAACAGGGAGAGGGAGAGGTGGATGGATAAGGGAGATAGAGGGAGAAACAGGGAGAGAGGGAGAGGTGGATGAAAAAGGGAGATAGAGGGAGAAACAGGGAGAGAGGGAGAGGTGGATGGATAAGGGAGATAGAGGGAGAAACAGGGAGAGGGAGAGGTGGATGGATAAGGGAGATAGAGGGAGAAACAGGGAGAGAGGGAGAGGTGGATGGATAAGGGAGATAGAGGGAGAAACAGGGAGAGGGAGAGGTGGATGAAAAAGGGAGATAGAGGGAGAAACAGGGAGAGAGGGAGAGGTGGGTGAATAAGGGAGATAGGGAAAGGGAGAAGCAGGGAGAGGAAGAGGAAGGGGAAAGGGAGATAGAGAAAGGAGAAGAGAGAGAGAGAGAGGAAGGGAGAGAAAAGAAGAGAAAGGGAGAGAAAGAAGAGAGAGAGAGAGAGAGAGAGAGAGAGAGAGAGAGAGAGAGAGAGAGAGAGAGAGAGGAAAAGATGAATAAGGAAATGAGAGAAAATGAGAAATTCCACTTCAACTCCACATACATTCCACATCACTCCACATCACTCCACACCGCTCCACACCCACTTCAAACTTCCACATCCCACTCTACATTCCACTCCACATCCCACTCCACATCCCTTCCACATCCACTCCACATCCCACCACACCCATTTCACAACCAAATCCACATCTTCAATCATACGTTTGTCCTTCCACCCACTCCACATCTACTCCACCAAACTCCACATCCACTCCACATCCCACTCCACATACCTGCACCATAGTGGAGTGTGCGGAGAGCGACGCCTCATCTGTCACATTAACCGGAGCGGCCATGAGCGCCTCCACCTGCTCCACCCATCCACCGAGCCCGTCCACATCCCCTCCACTTTCCTTCCCTGATGTTGACGATGATAGGAGTGTTGTTGTTGTTGTTGTTATTGTTGTTGATGTTGTTTTTATTTCCTTTTCTTCTTTTTCTTCTTCCTTTTCTTCTCCACCTGTGATTCTGTGAGGTGGAAGAGAGAGAGAGAGAGAGAGAGAGAGAGAGAGAGAGAGAGAGAGAGAGAGATTAGTAAATATATGTAAAACTATACTCTCTCTCTCTCTCTTCCCCTCCCTTCCTTTCTCTCCCTTTCCCTCCTCCTCCTCCTCCATACCTCTCTCTCCTCCTCCTCCTCCTCCTCCTCCTTCATACCTCTCCCTCCTCCTCCTCCTCCACCTCCTCCACCATACCTCTCCCTCCGCGCGGCCAGATCCACCAGCAGGGCTCTCCACCTCTTCAAGACGCCCTCCACCCGCTCCTGCAGCTTCCGCCCCTCTTCCACATTCTGCCCCTCCACCACCTCCTTGGACAAGCTCTGTAGGGACTGACTCGGCCTGGAAGAAGGGGTGATGGGGTGAGAAGGGGTGATGGGGAGGAATTGGGTGATGGGGTGAAATGGGGAGGTAATTGGGGTGAAATAGGGGGTGATGGGGTGAAATGGGGGTGAATGGGGTGAGCTGGGGGGTGATGGGGTGAGCTGGGGTGATGGGGTGAGATGGAGTGATTGGGTGGGGTGCTTTCTCTCTCTCTCTCTCTCTCTCTCTCTCTCTCTCTCTCTCTCTCTCTCTCTCTCTCTCTCTCTCTCTCTCCTTATATCTTTCTCTCTTACTTTCATTTTCTTTCTTTTCTCTCTCTCTCTCTCTCTCTCTCTCTCTCTCTCTCTCTCTCTCTCTCTCTCCATACCTGTGCTTGAGTGTGACCTGTTTCTCAAGTTCCTTCTGGGTGAGTCGCATTTGGGTGAGCGGCTGAGTGGATGAGGATGACATCTTCTCCTCGGCGGATGTCAGCCAAGCGGAGAAGTCATCCAGGGTGTGGTGGAGGGAGGTGAAGGTCTCCGAGCACTGCAGCCACTTGTTGTGACGATCCGTATACCCCCGGTTGACCTGGTGGATGAGTGGTGGATGAGTGGTCGATGAGAGGTGGATGAGTGGGTAAGTGAATGAGTTGATGGATTTGTGGTGGGTGAGTGGATCAGTTGATGGATGAGTGGTGGATGAATGAGTGGATGAGTGGATGAGTTGGTGGATGAGTGGATGAGCTGATGGATTTGTGGTGGGTGAGTGGATAAGTTGATAGATGAATGGTGGATAAATTTGTGGATGAGTGGTGGATGAATGGTAGATGAGTGGATGAATTGGTGGATGAGTGGATGGATAAGTGGATGAGTATATGGATGAAAAAAGGTGGATGAGTGGATGAGACTGTGGATAAGTGGGTGAATTAGTGGATGAGTATGTGGATGAAAAAAGGTGGATGAGTAGATGAGACTGTGCATAAGTGGGTGAACTGGTGGATGAGTAAATATGTGGATGAGTATATGGATGAAAAAAAGGTGGATGAGTGTATGGAAGAGTGGATGAAGTGGATGAGCCAACAGAAACAAGGTGGATGAGAAAGTGGATGAAATGAAAGCTAACATGGATTGAGAAGATGAAAGAACTCCTCCTCCTCCTCCTCCACCTCCTCCACCTCCTCCTTACCTGGGCCCACTCCTCCCTCAGTTTGTCTCCTGCCCTCCGCACAGAGTCCTCATCTCCACCTCCTCCACCTCTTCCGACAGCCTTCCGCTCGTCCTCCACCGCATCCACATTGGGCTTCAAGGTGGCTAGACTCTCCTTGATGCTCTGAATAGGGAGACAATTGGAAAGTGGAAGAAGGGAGGGAGGAAGGGAGAGGAAGGGAGAGAGGAAGGGAGAGAGGAAAGAGGGAGGAAAAGCGAGAGAAAGGGAGAGAAAGAGGAGGAAGAGGTGGAAAAAGGGAGGAAAAAGGGAGAGAAAAGGGAGAGAAAAGGGAGAGAAAAGGGAGAGAAAAGGGAGAGAAAGGGAAAAAAATATAAGGTTATTTTTTTTTTCTTTCTTCTTCTTCCTCCTCCTCCTCCTCCTCCTCCTCCTCTTCTTCTCTTTTTTCCTCTTTCTTCAACCTTTAACAATCAAATTTCTCCTCCTCCTCCTCCTCCTCCTCCTCCTCCTCCTCCTCCTCTTCTTCCTCTTCCTCCTACTTCTAATTTCTCTTCCTCTTCCTCCTCCTCCTCCTCTTCCTCTCCTCCTCCTTCCCTTCCTACTTTAAATTTCACATCCCCACTCTTTCCTCCTCCTCCACCTCCTCTTCCACCTCCTCCACTTACCTTCAGCTCCTTCTCCTGGTCCCTAAGGTTGCTGTATGGAGTGG
This sequence comes from Eriocheir sinensis, assembly GCF_024679095.1. NCBI lineage: Eukaryota > Metazoa > Arthropoda > Malacostraca > Decapoda > Varunidae > Eriocheir > Eriocheir sinensis. The sequence continues at coordinate 104,308 of NW_026111816.1, forward strand.
GTGTGGCGAGGGTGCGGCTGGTGATGTGGCGGGCGGTTGCGGCCACACCCTCCCGCACCTTCCCTATGGTCGCCAGGAGCTGTGACGGAGTGGTGGAGGAGGTGGTGGAGGTCTGTGGAAGATTGTGGTTGTTAGTGGTGGAGGGGAAAGGTGTATTTAGGCCTATCAAAAATATCAATAAATTCCACCTTGAAATTCTTAATAAATAAAAACTGGGTCATTCGGAGGTCAGAAAAATTACGGTTCCTTGTTCCACCTCAAGCTGCTGAATGTTGAACCAATCCACTGAGTCTGTGTACAGTTTCCACCATTACTCCACCTCCCTAACTTTACAATACTCCACTTCTTCTCCACCCCATGTCTAACCTAATTTTTTTTCCTCCACTCATATGCTCCACTTCCTCCTCCACCTCTTCCACTGTGTTTTTAAGGAGTTAGTGTGCCATGTCTGACGGAAACATTTGAGAGCCCCTCGGCTAGTCCATGGCTGCTTGCTAGGTGGTTAAAGATCCCCCCTCTCTGTTTCACCCCCCTGAGCTAACAGATAAGGTAGACCTCTTCTACTTACAAGGATCCGAGGTGGGTTGTACCAGGGGACACACACTCAGCTATATTTCGACTATATTTTGAGTACACAACCCGAGAGCGCCTCCCATTATGAGTGAGGAGCATATGATAAAAGGATGTTACAGAAATGGTTTTGTAGAGATGCGAAATAGAAGGATTACACAGCGGAATCGTGGGAGATATATACAGCAGGCCATACCAACATGACCATGCCCTCATTGTCGTCAATCTCTGGGCACTGGCAGGACCTCACACACCAAACACCCATCCCACTTGCTCAACGGGGGACAGTAACCACCTCCTCCACCCGCTCCATACCTCCACAAACGCCTTCTTCTCCATGCTTCCCTTCCTGTATTGGCGGAACTGCATAGCGATCTCCGTCCAGCGCATGTTAAGAAGCGTCAAAACAGGCTGGATTTGCGTGTATTGGTATCGACGCAGAAGGGCCCCAGTCTCATTCAGGGCGTCCAACTCCGCTCGTCTCTGGGTCATCTCCACCTCCAGGGCCTGTGTGGAGGGGTGGAAGAGGTGGTTAGAGGTGGTGGAAGACGGGGGTGGGGGTAGTGTCAGTGGTTGTGTTAGTGTGTGTCTGTCTCTGGTGGTTATTTTAAATCAATCTCTCCACTTTTAAAGCCTATGTGGAAGGGTGGAATAGGTGGTGGAAGAGGGGGAGGGGGGTAATGTTAGTGGTTGTGTTAGTGTGAGTGTGTGTGTCTGTCTGGGGTTAGTGTACTCCATCCCTCCACTTCTAAGGCTTATGTGGAGGGGTGGAAGGGTGGAATAGGTGGTTAGAGGTGGTAGTGGTTATGTTAGTGTGTGTGTGTGGTGTTAGTGTACTCCATCCTGTCTCTGGTAAAGGTTCAAAATCCATCTCTCCACTTCTAAGGCTTATGTGGAAGGGTGGAATAGGTGGTTAGTGGGTGGATAGAAGTGGTGGAAGGTCAGTCTCCACACCTTCCACCCACTCCACCTCCCTAACTTTACAATATTCCACTTCTTTTCCTCCCCCCCATATACTCCACTTCCTGCTCCACCTCTTCCACCCTCCACCACTCCACATCTCCACAAACACCTCCTTTCACCCACTCCACTTCCTCCACTATTACCTTTACAATATTCCACTTCTTATCCACCCCATGTGTCTAATCTATTTTTTTCCTCCACCTCTTCCACATCTTCCACCTTCCACCCAGTCCACTTCCCCCACTATTACCTTTACAATATTCCACTTCTTCTTCACCCCAAGTCTCCCTAACCCAATTTTTCTCCTCCACCCCCATATACTCCACTTCATCCACCCACTCCACCCTCCTCCACTTACCCCCAGCTGGCTCTCATCATTGTTCAGAAGGTGGAGTCTCTTGGATACGTCATTGCACCACGCGATTATGGAGTCCGCCTGGCCCGAGACCGCTTCCACCTCCACTCCCACCCGCGACACTTCCTGCTTCATGGCCTGTGGAGGTTAGGTGGAGTTGAGCTGGTGATGAGGTGGAGGAGGAAGAGGAGGTGGAGGAGGGGTGAGGGAAGAGGTGAGGAAAGAGGAGGAGGAGGAAGGGATGTAATGGAGGAGGAGGAGGAGATGAAGATGAGGAAGAGGAGGAGGAGGAGGAGGGATATTGAGATGAGGGAAGAGGAGAAGGAAGAGAGAAGGAATGAGGAAGAACACACACACACACACACACACACACACACTCAAACACACACACACACACACAGGGGAAAAGTAAAAACTGACCAAGGAAAATATACAGGATCGGGGAAAAAAACTTAAATGTGGAAGATGAAGAAATAGATTTGGGAGTCTCGACGCAGGACACAACATCCCCAGAAAAACACATGAGTTATTTTAAGAAACCTACAGGATGATGCAAAATATAAGGGAGTCATTCCACTATATAAACAAAGAAATGATGAAGAAAATAACAACACACAACAGTTTGGTTTAGTGGGCGCAACATCTGTGGTCATATGCCGGAGAGAGACAGAAGGGGAAGGAATTGCAGGAGAAGGGAAAGTTTGGTTTAGTCGGCGCAACATCTGTGGTCATATGCCGGAGAGAGACAGAAGGGGAAGGAATTATAGGAGAAGGGAAAGTTTGGTTTAGTGGGCGCAACATCTGTGGTCATATGCCGGAGAGAGACAGAAGGGGAAGGAATTATAGGAGAAGGGAAAGTTTGGTTTAGTGGGCGCAACATCTGTGGTCATATGCCGGAGAGAGACAGAAGGGGAAGGAATTATAGGAGAAGGGAAAGTTTGGTTTAGTCGGCACAACATCTGTGGTCATATGCCGGAGAGAGACAGAAGGGGAAGGAGTTATAGGAGAAGGGAAAGTTTTGTGGGCGCAACATCTGTGGTCATATGCCGGAGAGAGACAGAAGGGGAAGGAATTATAGGAGAAGGGAAAGTTTGGTTTAGTGGGCGCAACATCTGTGGTCATATGCCGGAGAGAGACAGAAGGGGAAGGAATTATAGGAGAAGGGAAAGTTTGGTTTAGTCGGCGCAACATCTGTGGTCATATGCCGGAGAGAGACAGAAGGCGAAGGAATGATAGGAGAAGGGAAAGTTTTGTTTAGTGGGCAACATCTGTGGTCATATGGGAGAGAGACAGAAGGAAGGAATT
>NW_026111816.1:112500-120000 GCF_024679095.1 Eriocheir sinensis
CCAAAAACCAACCCAACCTAACTTAACCTTACCAAAACCCAACCTAGCCTAACCTAACTCAACCAAATTTAACCTTACCAAAAGCTAACCTAACCAAACTTAACCTTACCCAAAACCAACCCAACCAAACTTGACCTTACCAAAACCCAACCCAACCTAACCTAACTCAACCAAATTTAACCTTACCAAAACCTAACCTAACCAAACTTAACCTTACCCAAAACCAACCCAACCAAACTTGACCTTACCAAAACCCAACCTAACCTAACCTAACCTAACTCAACCAAATTTAACCTTACCAAAACCCAACCTAACCTAACCTAACCTAACTCAACCCTTCCTTAACCTAACATACCCCCACACACACACACATGCAAAAAACCATCAACCCAGCTCAACCCCAAGCCTCGTCAAGCCCACCAGTGCCAAGCGGAAGCAGGAGCAGGTGCAGGGGTAGCAGGCGGAGTAGCGGAGTGCCTCCATGATCCCTCCCTTACCTCCAGGAGTGCCTGAATCGCCTCCTCTTCAAGGGTAAGGTCCTCGTCAGATGTCTCGTCAAAAGGGCACTCTTCGCCCTCTGTCTCGCTAAAGAGTAGGACCTCCCCGCCTTCCTCCCCTCTCTCCTCCCCTTCCCCTTCACTCCCCAGGCTGACCCCACTGAGTCTAGGGCCACGGGTACCTCCTCCTCCTCCTCCTCCTCTTTCTCTTCCCTCTTCCCCACTGAGTCTAGGGCCACGGGTACCTCCTCCTCCTCCTCCTCCTTCTCCTCTTTCTCTTCCCTCTTCCCCACTGAGTCTAGGGCCACGGGTACCTCCTCCTCCTCCTCCTCCTTCTCCTCTTTCTCTTCCCTCTTCCCCACTGAGTCTAGGGCCACGGGTACCTCCTCCTCCTCCTCCTCCTTCTCCTCTTTCTCTTCCCTCTTCCCCACTGAGTCTAGGGCCATGGGTACCTCCTCCTCCTCCTCCTCCTTCTCCTCTTTCTCTTCCCTCTTCCCCACTGAGTCTAGGGCCATGGGTACCTCTTCTTCCTCCTCCTCCTCCTTCTCCTCGTTCTCTTCCCTCTTCCCCACTGAGTCTAGGGCCACGGGTACCTCCTCCTCCTCCTCCTCCTCCTCTTTCTCCTCCTTCTTCGCTGTCAATGCTAAATTCTCGGAGTCTGGGGCCACGAATCGCTCGCTCTCCTCCTCCTCCTCCTTCTCCTCTTTCTCTTCCCTCTTCCCCACTGAGTCTAGGGCCATGGGTAACTCTTCTTCCTCCTCCTCCTCCTCCTCCTCTTTCTCTCCCCTCTTCTTCAGTTTCAATGCTAAATCCTCGGAGTCTGGGGCCGCGAATCGCTCTCTCTCTTCCTCCTCCTCCTCCTCCTCCTCTTCCTCCTTCTCTTTCTCTTCCCTCTCCCTCATTCTCCCTTCTTCCTCCTCCTCCTCTTTCTCTCCTCTCTCCACTCCATCCTCCTCCTCCTCCTCCTCTCTCCTCTCTTCCGACACAAAATCCAGCTCCCAATCTTTCCTCCCTTTCTCCCCCTTCTCCCTCACTCCCCAGGCTCCCCCCACTGTATCTCCCCCCCCCTGCCGCCCCCTCCAGCACGCCCCCCCCTGGTGAAGCACGTCCACTGGGGGGGGAGTCCAGGATTTCAGCGGAAGAGTGGAGGACTTCGAGCGAGGTGGAGACTTCATCCGAGCAAAGCGATTCCACGAGTTCCACCGAAGCGTCATAATCTGGGGTGGAAGAGGAGGTGGAAGGGGGGCTGCTGGAGCTCTCCCTGGTGTCGTCGCTCCCCCTGGGTACGATTACGAAGCCTGTGTCATCGTCTGGTGTCCCCTGGGGTGATGCAGACTGGGGGGATGTGTCCTGGGGGGATGTGTCCTGGGGTGTGGTTCTCTCCCCTGGGGTAAGATGGGGTGTGGCTTTCTCCCCTGGGGTTAGCTGGGATGTCAACTTCTGGGGTGTCAAATCCTGGGGTGTGGTAATGTCCAGGGGTGATGCGGCCTGGGGTGTGTCTTGCTGGGGTGTCCATCTCTCCCCTGGGGCAAGATGGAGTGTGGCGTCCTCCCCTGTGGCAATCTGGGGTGACAATTTCTGGGGTGTTTCTCCCTCCCCTGGGGCTAACTGGAGACTGGGTATCTTCTCCTGGGGGGCTGTGGCATATCCCCCCAGTGTCCCATCCCCTGGGGAGCACCACTGGGGCCGGTTAACATCCTGGGGTTTCAAATCGAGAGCCATTCCCTTCACGACCTCTGACCTCTCCTGTGACCTGAACTTGACCTCCATCCAGCCTGATTCCTCGGTCAAGGTCACCTCTACCCCCTCGCCCCCCAGTTGCATATCCTGGGGGGGGCTGGGGGGTGCAAGAGGGCTGGGGGAAAGGGGATATGAGTGGGTAATTTGAGATTTCGTGGCATTTTCAAATCCGGCATTTTTGGAGTTTGTCTGTTGAGGTGGGGCTGAGGTGGGATGTGCAGGGGATGTGAGGGGGTCTGGAGGGGATGTGAGAGGCTGTGGAGTGGGTGTGGAGGGCTGTGGAGGGGCTGAGGGGAGCTGTGAAGACTGCTGAAAATCTGAATCGGTCTGAAGCTCTGAAGTCGGATGTTTTGAGGGATCTGTCAGAGGCTGTGGAGGGGATGTGGGGGGATATGGGTGGGATGTGACAGGCTGTGGGGTATCTGCGGAGGTCTGTGGAGGCTTCAACGACATCTGTGGGGTCTCGGCCGGTGTCTGTGGGGTCTGTACGCAAATTTTCACATCCTCCGAAATCTTGCTTTTAACGATCACCTCCTCCGAGACAGACCTCACTAGCACATCCCCCTTCGCACCCTTCACCCCAATCTGGCTGTCATCCTTTACGGCGATCCCTCCGTCATCCGTCGCCGCTCCACCCTTCCGCTTGAGACTCCCGAGTGGAACGTGGATGACAGTTTCAGCCTCAGACAAAGTGGAAACTGAACTGTCAATACTCTTCTGTCGTTCGAGTCTTATGCCGAGTGGATGGAGAAGTGGAAGAGTCCGCAATGGCTCCACATCGATCTTGTCCAGGGTCTCCGCTTGGTCCCTCGCTTCCACATCCTCCGCTTCATCCACTTCGAGGTTGAATATTTCCTCCTCGTCCTTCTCTTCCACTCTTCCACCGCCCTCTTCCACCTCCTCCTCCTCCTCCTCCACCACATTCTCGTATATCTCGCTCTCCTCCACATCTCCGCTCTTCCGCCCTTCCACTTCTGTATCCACGCCGTGCTCCACCATTTCAAAGCTCGTGTTAGAGGAGGAGGAGGTGGAAGATGAGGAGGAGGAGGATGTGGAGCTTGTGGAAGAGGAGGAGGAAGAAGAGGAGGTGGTTGACGAGGAATCAGAATCAGAGGAGGAGGAGGAAGAGGAGGAGCTATCTTTCTTCTTCTTCTTCTTCTTCTTTCTCTTAATCTTCCTCTTCTTCCTCTCCTCCTCCTCCTCCTTCTTCCTCCCTTTCAACCCAACCAAGTGGCTTCTCTCCAGCACAAGGCACTCAGTAGCAGACACCATGGGCACTCTGTACACTGGTGCCACCTCTGAAATTGGCACTCCCTCCCTCACCTCTCGATACCCTGGCACTGTGGCACTCCCATGGGTCAGGGGTGCCACATATGACCCCTCCTTATGCCCTGGTAGACTGGCTTTCACTGGGTAGCTATACAGAGATACCAGTGGAGTGCCAGATGGAGCGATTTCAATGCCACGTTCCTTGTGTGTTTTGGCATTTTGAGGGCCATACAGAGGTGCCACAGGTGTCGTCTGGGTATGGGGTCGTGCGTGAGGGTCAGACGGAGTGCCGGAAAGGTCAACGTCAGTGCCGGGAAGGTCAGGAGTGCCGGAATTTACGTTTTTGCTGTGGGTCAGTTCGGCACTCAATTGTCGCATGATGGGTGGAACGCGCTCTTCCGCTGGGCATTGAAACACTTCCACGTAGTCCACCACCACCTCTCCTAGCTCCTCCATGGCCTCTTCCACCTGTGCCTCCTCCTCCACCTTCATGGGCACTCCACTTCCACCTCCTCCTTTTTCGATCCGGTCTTGTGGGATTTGAATGACCCTGTGTGTGACCTGTCTTCCCTCCTCCTCCTCCTCCTCCTCCTCCTTCTTCTTCTCTTCCTCTTCCGCTCCTCCCTTCTTCTCCACCTCACACACATCCATAACCTCCACGGCTCCCTCCTCTTCCACATTCGTCCGTACTTTCTCTAATCCCATCTTCCCCTCCTCCTCCTCCTCCTCCTCCTCCTCCTTCTCTTCCTTACCACCAGGGGCCATGGCACTCCCTATAGGCCTAGTACTGGTACCCTCAAGCGCTTGTATAACAGCCTGTTCGTAAATTGTTGCAGCGGAAATACGGACATTTGAGACTTCCGCTCCGTCATCACTCTCGTCAGCGGAAGAGGAGGTGGAGGAGGACGGAGCGAGGGAGCGGTCCACATTCTCCACTAGGCCTATCTCCTCTTCCTCTTCCTCCTCTTCCTCTTTTTCGATGTAGCTGTAACGCAGGATATCAAGGGAGTCCCGAGTGTTATCCCTAGGGGTAGATTCTGTCCCCTGGGATGTTTGGGCGTCGACTTGGGGTAATTTTGCGTCAATTTGGGGTATTTCGAGGTCAAGTCGGGGATTTTTTTGCGTTTCCTGGGGTAATTCAGGGTATATCTGAGGTACGTTTTGAGGTTTCTGGGGCATTTTAGGGTCAATTTGGGGTATTTCGGGATCAGCTTGGGGTATTTTGGGGTCATCTTGGGGTATTTCGGGGTATATCCGGGGTAAATTTCCAGTTTCCAGGGGCATACCGGGTCCAGTCCGGGGTACTTTCGGGTCACCTCGGGGTAGAAAATCCATATCCTGGGACACTTCTGGGGACATCTGGGGAACTTTAGCCTCATCCCGGGGTACCTTGGGGTCAGTCAGGGGTATCGGGGCATCATCCCAGTCCCCGGAAGCTGCCCCGACCCGCTCTGACCCGAAATCAATAGACCCTTCGGTGGAGGACGCTGGTCTGCTCAAAGGGGGGTCTGAGGATAGACTACTACTACTACTACTACTATTACTATCCCAGTGGTTTTTAAGGGATAGTCCAGCGGATTTGATGACCTTTCTTCCTCCGAGTCCAAAATTGTCTTCTTTTTCTTCTTTGTTTTCTTCCTTGTCTTCCTTTTGTTGTTTTTCCTCTTTTTTTTCTTGTTTTCCTCCGAGTCCAACTTTTTCCTCTTTTTTGTCTTTGTTTTCGTTTTGTTTTTCTTCTTGTTTTTCCTCGTTTTTGTCTTGTTTTCTTCCTCCTCCTTTTTCTTCTTTCCTTTCCTCCTTTTCTCTTCTTCCTCCTCCTGTTGTTTCTGCTCCTTTTTCTTCTTTTCCTCTTTCTTCCACTACTTCCAATCTTCCTCCTCCTCCTCCTTCTTCCTCTCCTCCTCCTCCTCCTAGAATCTCACTCTCAGAATCCCCATAAAACTTTGCATACCTCCTCTTCTTCTTACTCAACCCCTCCTCCTCCTCCTCCTCCTCCTCCTCTTCCTCCTGTCCTCCTCCTCCCCAGCTAGGCTCCCCCCCCAGGCCGCAGATGTCCTCAAAGCTGGCATAGTCCCCAGTGCCAACCTCGGACAGAGCGGCACTGGCCTCGTCGCTAAGGCTGGGATTTGTGGACCCTTCCTCCTCCTCCTCATCATCATCAACGTGTATAGTTTCGTCCATGAACTCGGCGCAATTGTGGACCTGAGGACGTAGACAGTGAGAGTGTGTGTGTGTGTGTGTGTGTGTGTGTGTGGGTGTGTCTCCCTCACAGTGTGCCTGGTATCCTGTGTGTGCCCTGTGTTGTCTGTCTCCCTAGTTTTGGCATCACTGAGCGTCACCCAAAATTGATCTCCGTTCTTTGTACCATTTCTATCCCACGCCAATGAAAGCTGTCTGATAGAGCTTAACCCTTTGTAACATAGAATCGTTGCAGCACAGCCCAATATAAAGCCTTGTGTGAGGATGTCTATCTTATATCATGTCTATTATCCTGAGTGTGCCTTGTGCTGTGTGGGGCCTGTTACCCTACGCTTGGCTTGTCTTATGCGCACATCAACCTTACACTGCCTGCCTTTGTACCGATAAGCAACACTTGTGTCTCGGCGTACTGTTGACAGATTTCAGCGCTCGTAAAATTAAATCTGACTTTCCGCTCCTACACATTGCGTCAGTATTTTTAACAATCGTCCCCTGTAACTAACCAATATTTGGCTCGACTTGAAGAAATAAACAAACGAAATGTTGAGTACACGGATAAATGACACTACATATGCGTAAACAACTATATCAACGACCTTTCCCGTCATCAAATTCTTATAAACAACTATATCAACGACCTTTCCCATCATCAAATTCTTATAAACAACTATATCAATGACCTTTCCCATCATCAAATTCTAATAAACAACTATATCATCGACCTTTCCCATCATCAAATTCTTATAAACAGACATATCAATGACCTTTCCCATCATCAAATTCTTATAAACAGACATATTAATGACCTTTCCCATCATCAAATTCTTATAAACAACTATATCAATGACCTTTCCCATCATCAAATTCTTATAAACAGACATATCAATGACCTTTCCCATCATCAAATTCTTATAAACAGACATATTAATGACCTTTCCCATCATCAAATTCTTATAAACAACTATATCAATGACCTTTCCCATCATCAAATTCTTATAAACAGACATATTAATGACCTTTCCCATCATCAAATTCTTATAAACAACTATATCAATGACCTTTCCCATCATCAAATTCTTATAAACAGACATATCAATGACCTTTCCCATCATCAAATTCTTATAAACAACTATATCAATGACCTTTCCCATCATCAAATTCTTATAAACAACTATATCAATGACCTTTCCCATCATCAAATTCTTATAAACAGACATATTAATGACCTTTCCCATCATCAAATTCTTATAAACAACTATATCAATGACCTTTCCCATCATCAAATTCTTATAAACAACTATATCAACGACCTTTCCCATCATCAAATTCTAATAAACAGACATATCAACGACCTTTCCCATCATCAAATTCTTATAAACAACTATATCAATGACCTTTCCCATCATCAAATTCTAATAAACAACTATATCAATGACCTTTCCCATCATCAAATTCTTATAAACAACTATATCAATGACCTTTCCCATCATCAAATTCTTATAAACAACTATATCAATGACCTTTCCCATCATCAAATTCTTATAAACAACTATATCAATGACCTTTCCCATTATCAAATTCTTATAAACAACTATATCAATGACCTTTTCCATTATCAAATTCTTATAAACAACTATATCAATGACCTTTCCCATCATCAAATTCTTATAAACAACTATATCAATGACCTTTTCCATTATCAAATTCTTATAAACAACTATATCAATGACCTTTCCCATCATCAAATTCTTATAAACAACTATATCAATGACCTTTCCCATCATCAAATTCTTAT
>NW_026111816.1:125000-182500 GCF_024679095.1 Eriocheir sinensis
ATACTGTATCTTGGGAGTTTTGTGTCCTTCCTTGGGTATTGGGATGTCCTTGGGCATATCCTGGGGCTTCCCAGTGTCCTTATCTTCCTGCGTGTCCTGGGATGTCCTATGAGCTTGTTCTGCCTCCTGGGACACTGGGACATGGGGGACATACTGTATCTTGGGAGCTTTGTGTCCTTCCTTGGGTATTGGGATGTCCTTGGGCATATCCTGGGGCTTCCTGGTGTCCTTATCTTCCTGTGTGTCCTGGGATGTATTATGAGCTTGTTCTGCCTCCTGGGACACTGGGACATGGGGCACATACTGTATTTTGGGAGGTTTGTGTCCTTCCTTGGGTATTGGGATGTCCTTGGGAACTTCCTGAGGCATCCTAGTGTCCTTATCATCTCCTTGTGTGTCCTGGGATGTCCTATGAGCTTGTTCTGCCTCCTGGGACACTGGGACATGGGGGACATACTGTATCTTGGGAGCTTTGTGTCCTTCCTTGGGTATTGGGATGTCCTTGGGCATATCCTGGGGCTTCCTGGTGTCCTTATCTTCCTGTGTGTCCTGGGATGTCCTATGAGCTTGTTCTGCCTCCTGGGACACTGGGACATGGGGGACATACTGTATCTTGGGAGCTTTGTGTCCTTCCTTGGGTATTGGGATGTCCTTTGGTATGTCCTTGGAGTCCTTTATGTCTTGGGATGTCCTAATGGCCTCTTCAGCATCTTGGGACACTGGGACACGTGGGACATACTTGATCTTGATGTCCTTTTTACCCTCCTCTGAAACTACCTTTGTGATGTCCTCAGGGATTTTCTTAGGCTCTGGTCTGATGTCCGGGACTTTCTCAGCTTCCTCTAGAGCCTCCTGGGACACTGGGACATGGGGAACATACTTGATCTTGATGTCCCTTTTCTCCTCCTTTGAAACTACCTTTGTGATGTCCTCAGAAGCTTCCTTAGTCTCTGGTCTGATGTCCGGGACTTTCTCAAACTGTTCTAGAGCCTCCTGGGACACTGGGACATGGGGAACATACTTGATCTTGATGTCCCTTTTCTCCTCCTTTACTACCTTTGTGATGTCCTCGGGTACGTCCTTAGTCTCTGGTCTGATGTCCGGGACTTTCTCAGACTGTTCTAGAGCCTCTTGGGATACTGGGACATGGGGAACATACTTGATCTTGATGTCCTTTTTAACTTCCTTTGAAACTACCTTCGTGATGTCCTCAGAAGCTTCCTTAGTCTTGGGTCTGATGTCCGGGACTTTCTCAGACTGTTCTAGAGCCTCTTGGGATACTGGGACATGTGGGACATACTTGATCTTGATGTCCCTTTTCTCCACCTTTGAAACTACCTTTGTGATGTCCTCAGGCATTTCCTTAGTCTTGGGTCTGATGTCCGGGACTTTCTCAGACTGTTCTAGAGCCTCTTGGGATACTGGGACATGTGGGACATACTTGATCTTGATGTCCCTTTTCTCCTCCTTTGAAACTACCTTTGTGATGTCCTCAGAAGCTTCCTTAGTCTCTGGTCTGATGTCCGGGACTTTCTCAGACTGTTCTAGAGCCTCTTGGGATACTGGGACATGTGGGACATACTTGATCTTGATGTCCTTTTTACCCTCCTTTGAAACTACCTTTGTGATGTCCTCAGGGATTTTCTTAGGCTCTGGTCTGATGTCCCGGACTTTCTCAGCTTCCTCTATAGACTCTTGGGACACTGGGACATGTGGGACATACTTTATTTTGATGTCCCTTTTCTCCTCCTTTAAAACTACCTTCGTGATGTCCTCAGGGATTTTCTTAGGCTCTGGTCTGATGTCCGGGATATTCTCAGACTGTTCTATAGCCTCCTGGGACACTGGGACATGGGGAACATACTTGATCTTGATGTCCCTTTTCTCCACCTTTGAAACTACCTTTGTGATGTCCTCAGAAGCTTCCTTAGTTGCTGGTCTGATGTCCGGGACTTTCTCAGACTGTTCTATAGCCTCCTGGGACACTGGGACATGGGGGACATACTTGATCTTGATGTCCCTTTTCTCCTCCTTTAAAACTACCTTCGTGATGTCCTCAGAAGCTTCCTTAGTCGCTGGTCTGATGTCCGGGACTTTCTCAGACTGTTCTATAGCCTCGTGGGACACTGGGACATGTGGGACATACTTGATCTTGATGTCCCTTTTCTCCTCTTTTGAAACTACCTTCGTGATGTCCTCAGAAGCTTCCTTAGTCTCTGGTCTGATGTCCGGGACTTTCTCAGCTTCCTCTAAGGCTTCCTGGGACACTGGGACATGGGGGACATATCCTAGCTTTCCCCCTTTGCCCTTCTGTCCCAAATCCTGCTTCATGTCCAAGGGTGGCATGGTAGGATGTCCCACGCCACCCATGTCCTTCTGCAGATGTCCCTGGTCAGTGCCCTCACCTGGGACATCCCACATTAGGTCACCTGGGGCATGTGGGACATAATGAACCTCAACTTGCTGCCCTGTGGTGCCTGAAATGGACATCCCAGGCACATCCATGTCCTTAAACACCTCCTGAATGACGGGAGCTCTCGGTGGGACATGGGGGGCAGCACCAGGGACATGGGACACCCTGGGAGGTATCTGTGGCGCCTTGGGTGGGACATGCGGGATATACCCAAGCGCTCCCATGTCCGACTGGCTTGGGGTGTCCATAGGCTCGATTGGGACATGTGGGACATAGTGAATGGCACCCTTAATAGGCATATCCCGCACTGTGCCCTTGTGGTGTCCGTTCTGGGTCCCTGTAGGCATTGGTGGGACACGTGGAGACGCTGGGACATCCTCTAACGTCCCCTCCGTCAACTGGACATCCTCAAACTCAAGTTCTTTTATAATGTCCTCAAGTTTGGATTCTTTCTGTATTTCGAACTTTATTTCTTGAACGTCGATTTTAACTTCACGAGCTTGCAACTTCGCTCCCTTAGAGGTTTCACGATTCGCTTCCTCTCTGGGTGAAACTTCAGGCGAAACTTCCAATGAAACTCCAGGTAAGACTTGAGGTAAAACTTCTCTGGGTGAAACTTCAGGTGAAACTTCAGGTGAAACTTCCAATGAAACTCCAGGTAAGACTTCAGGTAAAACTTCTTTGGGTGAAACAGGTGAAACTTCAGGTGAAACTTCAGGTAAAACTTCTCCAGGCAAAACTTCCTCCCCAAATGAAACTTTTCCAGGTGTAAATTTCCATTCCAACTTCATTTTTTTACCTGGTTCATGCTTCACTTTCTCTCCAGGTGAAACTTCTGCTGCTAACTTCACTTCCTCCCCAAATGAAACTTCCCAAGGTGTAGTTTCACATTCTAACTTCATTTCTCTACCTGGTTCATGTTTCACTCCCTCCACAGGTGAAACTTCAGGTGAAACTACAGATGAAACTTCCAGTGAAACTTCAGGTGAAACAGATGAAACTTCCACTGAAGCTACTGGTGAAACTTCAGGTAAAACTTCAGCTGAAACTCCAATTGAAACAGGTGAAACTTCAGATGAAACCGGCAAAACTTCAGGTGAAACTTCTCCAGGTAAAACTTCAGGCAAAACTTCAGGTAAAACTTCTTCAGATGAAACTTTTGGTAAAACTTCAGGTGAAACTTTTGGTGAAACTTCAGGTAAAACTTCTTCAGATGAAACTTTTGGTGAAACTTCAGATAAAACTTCTTCAGATGAAACTTTTAGTGAAACTACTGGTGAAACTTCAGGTAAAACTTCTTCAGATGAAACTTCAGGTAAAACTTCTTCAGATGAAACTTCAGGTAAAACTTCAGATGAAACTTTTGGTGAAACTTCAGGTAAAACTTCTTCAGGTGAAACTTTTGGTGAAACTTCCGGTAACACTTCAGGTGAAACTTTTGCCAAAACTTCCAACTCCACAACCTGAGGCGCGGGAAACACTCTTCCACCTCTCCCCTCCTCCACCTGTCCCTTCACACCAGGTGGAAGATACACACTCCTCGTAACCACCTCCTCCTCCACCTCCTCCACCTCAATTACCTGTGGACTAACGACCTTACCTGTACCTGTAGGCCTCTTTACCTGTGGCTTGTAGGGCAGGTTAAAGACAGGTACAGGTGGAGTCTCGTTAACCTGTGACATCTTGATCAGGTTCGAGGGGGGTTTACCTGGGGATTTTGAGACAGGTGTGGGATTGATGTTCTTAAGGTGGGTCAGGTCAATGGTGTCCTGTTTCAGTGGGCGTTTCAGTGGGCGGATTGGTTCTTCGATGTCCGCTTCCTCTTCCTCTTCCTCTTTCCTCTTCCTCCTCTTGGTTTCTGTTATGTCCTCCTCTTCTTCCTCTTCCTCCTCTTCCTCTTTCCTCCTCTTGGTTTCTGTTATGTCTTCCTCTTCTTCCTCTTCCTCCTCTTCCTCTTTCCTCCTCTTGGTTTCTGTTATGTCTTCCTCTTCTTCCTCTTCCTCCTCTTCCTCTTTCCTCCTCTTGGTTTCTGTTAAGTCTTCCTCTTCTTCCTCTTTCTTCTCTTCCTCCTCCTTCCTCCTCTTTGGTTTCATGGTCTCTGTTTCCTCCTCTTCCTCTTTCCTCCTCTTGGTTTCTGTTAAGTCTTCCTCTTCCTCTTCTTCCTCTTTCCTCTTCTCTTCCTCCTCTTCCTTCCTCTTCCTTGCCTTCATTCCCTCTTCTTCCTTCTTCTCTGTCTCCTCTTCCTCCTCCTCCTCCTCTTTCCTCTTCTTCTTAACTTTTGCCTCTTCCTCTTCCTTCACTGTCCTCTCCTCCTCCTCCTTCTCCTCCTCTTCCACTCTCATCCTCTTCCTCTCACTCTCCTTCTCCTCCTCTTCCTTCCTCTTCTCTTCCTTTCCTCCTTCCTCCACCTCCATCTCCTCCTCCTCCTTCTTCTTCTCCACATCCAAGAGACTATGAGCGGAAGAGTGGATGGAGGTAATTCTCAATCCACATGGGGAGTCCCCTGTGGCACCCTCCCCTGTGGCACTCCCCAGCAACCCTGTGACCGTGAGTGCCACCCCATACCTATCCTGCAGTGCCAAGGACTCCCGGAGGTCATAGTAGGACATGGCATCCCAGGGGTTGTCACACTCCTCCACAGGGGCAGCGAACGTGTACCCCTGGGGGAGAGCCGACTCGTTCGACCTGGGAAGCAGCTCACCCAGGGGAAGGTCAAGGTCACTGGGGGTGGAGGGTGCGAGAAGGGCCGCCTCACATCCCAGGGGTAGGATTTCCTCCGATGATAGTGACCCTGGGGCTTTGAGTGCCTCCTCCCTCCCCTGGGGTTCCCCTGTGATCGCCTCCACGGTGGTGATGAGAGCCAGGTTATACTCCCCAGGGGATTCATGCACCTGGGTGAGAGCGGCGTATCTCCCCAGGGGCCGATCCTCCCCTGGGGGTTCGACTAACTCCACCTCCTCCTCCTCCTCTTCCACCTCGAGCGATGCTGTGGAGATCTTCCGCCCCTTGAGCTCCACCCCAGGCCCCCCCCAGGGTAGGCATGGGGGTGGTAGGGGGGGTAGGGGGTCTTCTTCCTCCTCCTCCTCCTCCTCCTCCTCCTCCTCCTCCTTCTTCTTCTTCTTCTTCTTCTTTCTTCCTTTCTCTTCTTCCTTTTCTTCTTCTTCAATTCTTCTTCCTTCCTCCTCTTTCTTTTCCTCCTCTTCCTCCTCCTCCTCCTCCTCTTTCTTCTTCTTCTTCTCCTTCACATCTTCCCTCCTTCCTTCCTCCTCCTTCCCTGTTACTCCCTTCTTCCTCCTCTTCCTCCCTCTCTTCTTCTTCTTCTTCTCCTCTTCCTTCCTTTCTTCCTCCTCCTCCTCCTCCTCTTCCTTCATTTCAACATCTTCCTCTTCCTTCTCCTCCTCCTCCTCCTCCTTCATTTCCACATCTCTATCCACACCATTTCTTCCCTCTTCCACCTCCTCCACCTCCTCCTCCACCTCAGGCCCCACCACCACCACCACACTCGAGACAGCCACACCCCTAGCCAGACCCGGGGATGTGTCGGAGGTGTGGGATGCGACCCGCCTCTCCGCAGCGAAGGATGTGGTCATAGGTGTGGCTTCCTGAAACACCCCAACCACCTCCTCCTCGGTAAGGTTAAATTCGGTTGATGCGGTTGAGAGCTTGCGTGTCGGATCTTCAGTTTCAGCCGCATCTTTGGTCGGGGATGTGGTCAGGGATGTGGCTTGGGATGTGGTCAGGGGAGATGTGGTAGAGGGAGATGCGGTAGAGAGACATGTGACAGGGGAAGGTGCGGCTATCACAGGAGGTTCAGAAACAGGTGTGGTTGGAGGATGTGAAATTTGGGGGGATGCAACAGAGGGAGGTGTGGTAGGAGGAGGTGCGGCTGTCATGGGAGGTGTGGAAACAGGTGCGGCTAAAGGGTGCCAAATTTGGGGGGATGTGACAGGGGTAGATGTGACAAGGGGGGATGTGACAGAGGAATAAGGAGGAGGAGGAAGAACTGAGATATGATGCGAAGGGGGAGGTGAAATCGGGGGGGGAGTTGGTGTGGCAGGGATCGGGGAGGTAGGAGGTGTGGCTGGGGTGGGTGTGGAGCGGGGTGTGGCGGAGGAGGAGCGAGAGAGTGGGATGTGATGTGGAGGAGGCTGCGTTCCATCATATACCTGAACCTTGGACTTCACAGTTACATCCGCTGTCCACTTCCGAATGACCCTAACCCCTACAGCTCCCACCTCCCCCATGCACGCAAAGGCAGCCGGCACCTCCCCCTCGGCTTCCACCTCCTCCACAGCCTCCTCCGCCTCCAAATCCACCTCTATGGAAGCAGTTGAAATCCTCCGCTCAATATCATGGTTTCTGCTTTGGGTCTCGACGCACACCACTTCCGCTGTGACAAGTCCGCCCCTATCGTCGTCCAGCGTCCCCGGCTCGTTGGTCAGCGTGGGGAAGGCCGGGGTCATGGTCAGGTCAAGCGAGGTCAGGTCAGGGTCACCCAGAACCTCTAAGGGGACACATTCACAAGTGGACGATGCCGTTGAGATTTTCCGAGTGTCGCCGAGGCTTGTGATGATGTCCGATTCATCCGTTTCTGGGGTGGTTTGGGGTGATGTGTGGGTGCGTGTGGAGGGCGTAGGGGGTGTGGGAGGTCTGGGTTCATCCGCCATCCACACCCCGTCATCCACATCCAAGGGGGAGGTGTGGGTTCCAATCCTCCGCTTTTTACAATCTTCCACCTGATACGTAACCTCCACTAGTGATCCGCTTTCCATATCCGCAGCCTCCACCACCTCCGTATGCGTAGGGGCGCCTTCCACACACCCGTCATCCACCTCCGCATCCTCATCCATCTCCTCTCCGCTGAAGACATCCGGAATCTCCTCATCCACTTCTTGAAATCTCACCTCCTTCTTCACATGCCATTTTTTAACCTCATCCACTTGTGTGTGGTGGATGAGGCGGATGGGGTGGATGGCTGAGTCCTCGCCCCACATCCCACCCACTCGAGACCTGCCTGGCACCTCTCTGGCACCCCTGACAGCATGGGATGTGAGGGGGTGCGGGAAATCTTGAATGGCCGTGTCGTACTTTGTGATGGGAAGAGAAGGGAAGGAAAAGTAGGCCCCATCCCACTCCCCAGGCATTCCCCCAGGGTGCGACGGCGGGGGGAGAGACGCGAAGGGTGCATCTCCCCGTTCCACCCGCTCCACACCCTCCACATCCTCCTCCACCATCACGTTATGTCGGCGTAAGAATTCCACCATCGACGGAGGGAGACCACTTGCGGAATGGGTGATCTGTATGGGGTGCGAGGGAGGTGAGGGGGGCGACGGGGGTGCATGGCCCTCCCCCCAGACCGCCACCTCCCCCAGGGCCCCCGGGTGCCATGACGCCTCACCCGCCAACCCTGGGTGACCACTAACGCCCATATCACGCACTAAATCACCCATACCAACAACCTTAGAGTATCGCGCCTCCCCTGGGGTAGGGCGCTCGCTGCCCCCCCCGCTCACCCCTCCAGCACCCCCTTCCAAGCACTGGGGTGGAGGGGAGGAGGCGGGTGGATGGGGTGGATGGGGGGTGGATGTGACTGCACCGTCTAACCACATCTGGAAAAGCCACATCCCAGAAAGATAGAAACGCACATGGACGCACACAGGCACATGAACGCACATACACGGACGCACATAGGCTACACGGACGCACATGGACGCACATAGGCTACACGGACGCACATGGACGCACATAGGCTACACGGACGCACATGGACGCACATATATACACGGACGCACATGACGCGGACGAATACGCACACACACGCACATAGGTAGACTTGGACCGGCCAGTTCTCGCGCGCACATGTGTACGTATTTTTGAAGTGATTAAATTTTTTTTGTGTACGCGTAAAAAATGGTTTCGGATGATTTTTTTTTCTTTATTTTTTTTCTTTATTTTCTTTTTCTTTTTTTGATGTTAAGGAAAAAAATGACGGAAAATATTGGAAAAAAAATTATGATGAAAAAATGATGAAAAAATGATGAAAAAATGAAAATATGAAGAAAAAATGAAAATATGAAGAAAAAAATGAAAGAAAATGAAAATGTGAAAATATGAAAAAATGAATGAAAAAAATGAAAAAAATAAAGAAAATGAAAAAAATTATGAAAAAAATGAAAAGGAAAAAAATGATGAAAAATATGAAAAAAAAAATTTAAAATGTAAAAAAAAAATAATGAAAATAAATTCTTGATGTATGAAAAAATGGAGGAAAAAATTCATTAATACAAAAAAAATTATGAAAATGAAAAAAAAAGGAAGAAAGTTGAAAAAAAGAAAAAGAAAATTAAGAAAAAAATATAAGAAAATTTACGAAGCCGTTTTTCATTGAGCGAGAACTGGCAGACGAGAGAGAGAGAGAGAGAGAGAGAGAGAGAGAGAGAGAGAGAGAGAGAGAGAGAGAGAGAGAGAGACAGAGAGAGACAGACAGATCGAGAGACAGACAGATCGAGAGACAGACAGAGACAGACAGATCGAGAGACAGACAGATCGAGAGACAGACAGATCGAGAGACAGACAGACAGAGAGAGACAGACAGATCAAGAGACAGACAGATCGAGAGACAGACAGAGAGAGAGAGACAGACAGATCGAGAGACAGACAGAGAGAGACAGACAGATCGAGAGACAGACAGACAGAGATAGACAGATCGAGAGAGACAGACAGATCGAGAGACAGACAGATCGAGAGAGAGAGAGAGAGAGAGAGAGACAGATCACAAGACAGACAGACAGACAGACACAGAAGGCAACCAACATACGAACACACAGACAGACAGACAGACAGACAGACAAGGAATAAAATAAAATACAGATTATTCAAGAACCATCACCAAATGTCTTAAAAAATACTGTTTGTGGAGGCTGAGGCAAAACGCACACACACACACACGCGCGCACACACCCCAAAAAACGCACACGAACCCAGACGCACACACCCACACACACACACACACACACGCACACAGACTTACCTCAAGTTTTCTTCCTCCTCCTCCTCCTTTTCGCTTCTCTCCAATTTCTTCCTCCACGTTTGAGGAAGGAGGAGGAGGAGGACTATCACAGGGGACCTCTTCCTCTTCTTCCTTCTTCTTCTCCTCCTCCTCTTCCTCTTCCTTTCGTTCACTTCTTCCTTCTTCCTCCAAGCTTGAAACCTCCTCTTCTTCCTCCTCCTCCTCTTCCTCCTCCTCCAACCGTCCTCCTCCTTCACCCGCCAGGCCCTCAACCGAACCAGGCTGGGAGATCAGAGTCACCCGGATCGCCTCTTGCGCCTCTGGTAGACGAGTTCCGGTTGACGAGATAACAGTCATATGGTGGACGACCTCGGTTGAATGTATCGACACGCGCTGTGGGGCATCCGGCGGGGGGGGGCTACCGGGTGTGTGGTTGACGGTGTGGGTGTCGTCTTCGGTTGTGGTGGTTGTGATGTGGATGTGGGGGTGTGGGGGGGAGGTGCGGGGGGGGTGTTTCCCAGCCTCCCCCTTCACAAAATCTACCCCCCCAACGTGAACCTCTTGTATCGTGAATTCTATGGGGGGTGCGGAGGGCTGTGGGGGGGGGCTGGGGGGTGCGGGAGAGGCCAGCGGAGGGGTGACAGGGGGTGTGGAAGGGGTGCGAAGGGGTGACGCAGGGGTAAGCTCAGAGGAACTTGTGTGTACATTAGTATGTGTGTTAGTGTGTGTGTGTGTTTCCTGGGGTGATGTAGGGGGTGATAGGGGGCCGTCAATCCCTCTCTCCACCCCATCCACCCCCTCTTCCACCTCCTCTTCCACATCGCTCTCACTCACATCACTCATAACCTCCTCCAATTCCGCAATCATAGCCTGTAGTTCTTCCACTGGCAAATCTCCACTTTTTCCCGGTGGGCGTTCCGCAGGTGGAGGAGTGGAGGAGGCAGGCGGAGGAGTGGAGGAGGCAGCAGGAGGTGGAGGAGGTGGATGAGAATGTGGGAAATGTGGAGCATCTAGCATAGTGGAGGTCGCGACGGACCCCAAAATCTCATCCACTGTAGCGATGTCATCCACCCCCGCCCCGGATATGTACCCGTAGTGACCCGTAGCGCCCCGGGAGGATGACACGGACTCGGAAATGGACTCGAGGTCGGAGAATGTGGCCTCCATGTCCCGGCTGGCTTCGGACATGGGCGCCATATCCGTGTCAAGAGAGGTCAAGGATTCAAGGTCATCATCTTCTAAGCTCTTTCCCCGAAGCATGACCCCCCCGCCCCGCCCCCTTGACCCCTTAGCGACCTCCTGGAGACCGGCTATTAAGGCGTCTAAGTCCCCTTCCCCCTCGCTGATGGGGCGGGGCGGTGGAGCGGGGCTGGTGGAGGAGGAGGAGGGGGAGGCGGAAGATGGGATGTTGAACGCAAGATGTGAGATTGTCATTTTCACCTCTTCCACCTCGACCAGGCTAACCGTTTTGTCTCCTCCACCTCCTCCGCTTACCTCCATCTCCTCCTCCTCCTTGTGTGTGGTGGAGGAGGTGGAGATGAGCGTGGAGGAGACAGGAGTGGAGGTTAGAGTTTGGGACTGAGCGGTTTCCTTCTCCTCCGCTTCTTCCACCTTCTCCTCCTCCTCCTCCTTCTTCTCTTCCACTACAACCACACTGCTAGCCAAGGAGCTTCCCCATGTGGTACTCTCGGTGGAGGAGAACATGTTCGTCTCCACTTTTTCCTCCACTAGGTTATGGGAGATGAGGGGCTTGACGATCTCTTCCACCTCTCTTTTTTTCTCTTCCTTGGTGGAGGTTGTGGAGGTGGTGGAGGAGGTGGAGGCCTGTATGTGGAGCTGGAAAGATACATGTACGTACATGGCTCACGCGCACACACACACACACACGTACACACACACACACAAATGACTTCTTTCTTGTTAAATTTTTGTTGTTTATTTTGCTTAATTTAAATATCTATCTATCTATCTATCTATCTATCTATCTATCTATCTATCTATCCTCCTCCCTCCTCCCTCCCTGAATCTTTCCTCCGAGGGGTGCCGAAAGTGCCTCCATCTCTCCCTGTTCTGGCACTCCCTCTCTCCACATTCAAGTCAGTCGCTCCACTCTCCCTCCACATTCAAGTCAGTCGCTCCACTCTCCCTCCACATTCAAGTCAGTCGCTCCACTCTCCCTCCACATTCAAGTCAGTCGCTCCACTCTCCCTCCACATTCAAGGCAGTCGCTCCACTCTCCCTCCACATTCAAGTCAGTTGCTCCACTCTCCCTCCACATTCAAGTCAGTCGCTCCACTCTCCCTCCACATTCAAGTCAGTCGCTCCACTCTCCCTCCACATTCAAGTCAGTTGCTCCACTCTCCCTCCACATTCAAGTCAGTCGCTCCACTCTCCCTCCACATTCAAGTCAGTCGCTCCACTCTCCCTCCACATTCAAGTCAGTCGCTCCACTCTCCCTCCACATTCAAGTCAGTCGCTCCAAACTCTCTCCACATTCAAGTCAGTCGCTCCACTCTCCCTCCACATTCAAGTCAGTCGCTCCACTCTACCTCCACATTCAAGTCAGTTGCTCCACTCTCCCTCCATATTCAAGTCAGTCGCTCCACTCTCCCTCCACATTCAAGTCAGTCGCTCCACTCTCTCCACATTCAAGTCAGTCGCTCCACTCTCTCCACATTCAAGTCAGTCGCTCCACTCTCTCCACATTCAAGTCAGTCGCTCCACTCTCCCTCCACAGTCAAGTCAGTCGCTCCACTCTCTCCACATTCAAGTCAGTCGCTCTAAACTCTCTCCACATTCAAGTCAGTCGCTCTAAACTCTCTCCACATTCAAGTCAGTCGCTCCACTCTCTCCACATTCAAGTCAGTCGCTCTAAACTCTCTCCACATTCAAGTCAGTCGCTCCACTCTCTCCACATTCAAGTCAGTCGCTCTAAACTCTCTCCACATTCAAGTCAGTCGCTCTAAACTCTCTCCACATTCAAGTCAGTCGCTCTAAACTCTCTCTCTCTCTCTCTCTCTCTCTCTCTCTCTCTCTCTCTCCCCTTCCCTCGTACACTCTCTCCACAAATTCAATCTCATCAAGTTTATATTTCATTTTGTTCATATTTATTATTTCGGAGTCTATTAACCCACTCGTACTTATTGAATTACTTATACTTGCAATCAGTTTACTTATAATACTAATCCTTTCACTTATATCTCCTCTCGTTTTACTTATATTTGCTCCTGGGTTAAAGTTCCTCTCAAATTATAAATAGTTTTCGATCCTTTTTCCTGTTGTTTTCATCTGCTTGGATTTTTATCTCGTGTGAAAGTCAATCTTGAAACATCGTAAGGGAGAGAAGATTGTAATGAAGGGAGGAAACATCGTAAGGGAGAGAAGATTGTAATGAAGGGAGGAAACATCGTAAGGGAGAGAAGATTCAAATAAAGGGAGGAAACATCGTAAGGGAGAGAAGATTGTAATGAAGGGAGGAAACATCGTAAGGGAGAGAAGATTGTAATGAAGGGAGGAAACATCGTAAGGGAGAGAAGATTGAAATAAAGGGAGGAAACATCGTAAGGGAGAGAAGATTGTAATGAAGGGAGGAAACATTGTAAGGGAGAGAAGATTGAAATAAAGGGAGGAAACATCGTAAGGGAGAGAAGATTGTAATAAAGGGAGGAAACATCGTAAGGGAGAGAAGATTGTAATGAAGGGAGGAAACATCGTAAGGGAGAGAAGATTGAAATAAAGGGAGGAAACATCGTAAGGGAGAGAAGATTGAAATAAAGGGAGGAAACATCGTAAGGGAGAGAAGATTGAAATAAAGGGAGGAAACATCGTAAGGAGAAAAGAAAATTGTAATGAAGGAGGAAACATTGTAAGGGAGAGAAGATTAAAGAAATAAAAGGAGGAAACAATTTAAAAAAGAAGAATCATAAAACAGGAGAAATATTAAAGAAAAAGGAGGAAACATTGTAAGGAAAGAAACATTTTAATGAAGAGGAAACATCGTAAGGGAGAGAAGATTGTAATGAAGGGAGGAAACATCGTAAGGGAGAGAAGATTGTAATGAAGGGAGGAAACATCGTAAGGGAGAGAAGATTGAAATAAAGGGAGAAAACATCGTAAGGGAAGAAAAAGAAAAAAATTAAAAGGAAGAAACAGAGAAATATTAAAGAAAAACCAAAGAAAAATTTTAAAACAAAGAAACAATTTAAAAAGAAGAATCATAGAACAGAAAAATATTAAAGAAAAACAAAGAAAAATTTTAAAACAATGAAACAATTTAAAAAGAAGAATCATAAAACAGAGAAATATTAAAGAAAAAACAAAGAAAAATTTTAAAAGAAAGAAACAATTTAAAAAGAAGAATCATAAAACAGAGAAATATTAAAGAAAAAACAAAGAAAATTTTTAAAAGAAAGAAACAATTTAAAAAGAAGAATCATAAAACAGAAAAATATTAAAGAAAACCAAAGAAAAATTTTAAAAGAAAGAAACAATTTAAAAAGAAGAATCATAGAACAGAGAAATATTAAAGAAAAAACAAAGAAAAATTTTAAAAGAAAGAAACAATTTAAAAAGAAGAATCATAAAACACAAATATTAAAGAAAAAACAAAGAAAATTTTTAAAAGAAAGAAACAATTTAAAAAGAAGAATCATAAAACACAAATATTAAAGAAAAACAGAAAAATTTTAAAAGAAAGAAACAATTTAAAAAGAAGAATCATAGAACAGAAAAATATTAAAGAAAAAACAAAGAAAAATTTTAAAACTCAAGGAAAAAAAAACGCAAAAGAAAATTCGAAGGGGAAAGAAAATTCATGAAAAAATAAAAAATAAATTAAAAGAAAAACTGTAAAGAAGAAAATCGTGCCAAAGAAAAATAGAAAGAGCAAAATCGTAAAGGAAAAAAATGAAAATAAAAAAAATATATAGACGAAGAAAAAAAAATTCATAGAGTAGCGAATGATATGATTGACTTTCACACGAGAGTTTCCGATGTTCGTTCGTAAGTTTGTCTACGCGCGACGCTGCTGCCGCAAGAGGGAAGGGAGAGTCTTGTAGCCCCAGCGTAAGCCTTGTGTTAGACAGACAGACAGACAGACAGACAGAGGGATAGAAAGACACACAGATAGATAGATAGACAGACAGACAGACAGATGGATAGAGATAGATAGATAGATAGATAGATAGATAGATAGATAGACAGACAGACAGACAGACAGATAGATAGAGATAGATAGATAGATAGATAGATAGATAGATAGATAGACAGACAGACAGAGAGGAATTGAAAGGCACAGACAAACAGATAGACACAGAGATAGATAGATAGATAGATAGATAGACAGCTTATGGAGGTAAAGGAAGGGGAAGGAAGAGGAGGAGGAAGAGGAAGAGGAGGAGGAAGAAGAGGGGAGGAGAAGGAGAGAGAGAGAGAGAGAGATCTGTTATACCCCCAAAACATGTATGAACGTGTCAACCATGGACTAACACACACACACACACACACACACACACATATACAAAGACGCACACAGATTATATCCAAGAGAATGTTAGTTATATGTACACACACACACACACACACACACACACACACACACACACACACATTAAGTAAGATATTTTTTTATGTATATTTTTGGAAAGAATTTTGACCGAAAGTAAAAAAAATATTATACGCACATACCTACATAACGTACATACATACATACACACGTACACACATATCGTAATAATAATAATAATAATAATAATAATAATAATAATAATAATAATAATCATAATAATCGGATTGACGTATTTTCCGATAAGCTTCTAACACTACCCTAGGCCTACAAAACGGAAAGCTGGATATGCCAATCTCTAACCCCCATATCTATCAATCCTTCTATCCTCAATCTATCTATCCAATCAATCTATTATCCAAGGCTCCGTTCAAACATTGCCCCATCTCTAACCCCCATATCTATCAATCCTTCTATCCTCAATCTATCTATCCAATCAATCTATTATCTAAGGCTCCGTTCAGACATTGCCCCATCTCTAACCCCTATATCTATCAATCCTTCTATCCTCAATCTATCTATCCAATTGGTCTATTATCTAAGGCTCCGTTCAGACATTGCCCAATCTCTAACCCCCATATCTATCAATCCTTCTATCCTCAATCTATCTATCCAATTGGTCTATTATCTAAGGTTCCGTTCAGACAATGCCCAATCTCTAACCCCTATATCTATCAATCCTTCTATCCTCAATCTATCTATCCAATTGGTCTGTTTATCTAAGGCTCCGTTCAGACATTGCCCAATATCTAGCCACCAAATCTATCAATCCTTCTATCCTCAATCTATCTATCCAATTGGTCTATTATCTAAGGCTCCGTTCAGACATTGCCCCATCTCTAACCCCCATATCTATCAATCCTTCTATCCTCAATCTATCTATCCAATCAATCTATTATCCAAGGCTCCGTTTAGACATTGCCATATCTCTAACCCCCATATCTATCAATCCTTCTATCCTCAATCTATCTATCCAATCAATCTATTATCTTAGGCTCCGTTCAGACATTGCCCCATCTCTAACCCCCATATCTATCAATCCTTCTATCCTCAATCTATCCATCCATTTGGTCTATTATCTAAGGTTCCGTTCAGACATTGCCCAATCTCTACCCCCCATATCTATCAATCCTTCTATCCCTAATCTATCTATCCAATCAGTCTGCTTATCTAAGGCTCCGTTCAGACATTGCCGATAAAGCGTTCCCTTCCATCTCGATCTAGGAAACTTTGAGAGCGAGATCAATCGTGGCTGTCAACACCCGATCGCATGTGTCTGGCCTCGCTCTGGCTTTCGTCAAGTCGAAAGTGAGATTGAATTCCCTACATTTGACGAGGATAGTGACCCAATTTTGTTGACGCTCGCTCAACTGCTGGAAAATAGACGATCGAAAATGTTAAAGAAGTGGGGTAACGTGGATGAGATCAACGATACAGGTCAAACACAGGTGTTAACTCGCAGTCTACCGCTGGTCAACCGCCAACTGGCTTATCGGGAGTGATCTGGGACAAACGGGACGTATAGGTCTGGTAGGTTTTCTTTAAGGGCCTGGTGGTAGACCTAGGCCCATCATCGCGCAGGCAAAATCCACGATGCCACAAATTTTGCATTGATGTTACTGATTGGGACGGAACAGGGCGCTAATTTGGCAATGTGTGAATTCACCTTGACTAAAATCTATCCTTGTCTACCAATCACCAGCAGAGGGACACTCATTCTAAGGCTTCTTCTATTCTCCCTTGTGAAGCTTGTTGACTGAGCACGATCTATCTTAATACATCTATTGTTTCTATGTATCTATCAGACACAGAGTTTTCCTCCCATTATTATTTACACCGTTTTCTATTTCAATTCTATTCATTTCTGTCTATCGTTTTCTAATCCAATCTAAGGTTTCTCAATCAATCTATGGGTGTCTATTCTATTTCTATCTATGGTAATCTATTTCTATCGATGGAAGTCTAATCTGATTTTTGGTTCTTAATTCAATTCACTGTTTTCTATCCTAATTCTATTCATCTCTGTCTATCATTTTCTAATCCAATCTAATGTTTTGTAATTCAATCTATTGCTTTCTATTCTAATTCTATGATTATCTATTTCTATCGATGGAAGTCTAATTGATTTCTTTATTATTTCCCGCAAAGCCTTATTCAGCGGACACAAAATATATCAATAATTTCTATACATGTTCTGCCCTTCCGCTAACCGAGGGAGACTTATCTAAATATATCAATCACTTTTATATGTGACGCAACAGTCTCTATGTTCCGCCCTTCCGCTAACGACCGAGGGAAACTAATCTAAATATATCAATCATTTCTATACTTGAAGCAGCAGTCTCTATGTTCCGCCCTTCCGCTAACAACCGAGGGAAACTAATCTAAATATATCAATCATTTCTATATATGAAGCAGCAATCTCTCTGTTCCGCCCTTCCGCTAATGACCCAGGGAGACTAATCTAAATATATCAATCATTTCTATACTTGAAGCAGCAGTCTCTATGTTCCGCCCTTCCGCTAACCGAGGGAAACTAATCTAAATATATCAATCATTTCTATATATGAAGCAGCAATCTCTATGTTCCGCCCTTCCGCTAATGACCCAGGGAGACTAATCTAAATATATCAATCATTTCTATACTTGAAGCACCATCCTCTCTGTTCCGCCCTTCCGCTAACAACCGAGGGAAACTAATCTAAATATATCAATCATTTCTATACTTGAAGCAGCAATCTCTCTGTTCCGCCCTTCCGCTAACGACCGAGGGAAACTAATCTAAATATATCAATCATTTCTATATATGAAGCAGCAATCTCTCTGTTCCGCCCTTCCGCTAACGACCAAGGGAGACTAATCTAAATATATCAATCATTTCTATATATGAAGCAGCAATCTCTCTGTTCCGCCCTTCCGCTAACGACCAAGGGAGACTAATCTAAATATATCAATCATTTCTAGATGTGAAGCAGCAATCTCTATGTTCCGCCCTTCCGCTAACAACCCAGGGAGACTAATCTAAATATATCAATCATTTCTAGATGTGAAGCAGCAATCTCTATGTTCCGCCCTTCCGCTAACGACCCAGGGAGACTAATCTAAATATATCAATCATTTCTAGATGTGAAGCAGCAATCTCTATGTTCCGCCCTTCCGCTAACGACCCAGGGAGACTAATCTAAATATATCAATCATTTCTATATGTGAAGCAGCAATCTCTATGTTCCGCCCTTCCGCTAACCGAGGGAAACTAATCTAAATATATCAATCATTTCTATATGTGAAGCAGCTATCTCTATGTTCCGCCCTTCCGCTAACGACCCAGGGAGACTAATCTAAATATATCAATCATTTCTATATGTGAAGCAGCAATCTCTATGTTCCGCCCTTCCGCTAACGACCAAGGGAGACTAATCTAAATATATCAATCATTTCTATACTTGAAGCAGCAATCTCTATGTTCCGCCCTTCCGCTAACGACCAAGGGAGACTAATCTAAATATATCAATCATTTCTATACTTGAAGCAGCAATCTCTATGTTCCGCCCTTCCGCTAACGACCCAGTGAGACTCGACTAAATATATCAATCATTTCTATATGTGAAGCAGCAATCTCTATGTTCCGCCCTTCCGCTAACGACCCAGGGAGACTTATCTAAAAATTAAGCGTGGAACTACAGCACTCCTTCACTCCACTACTCAAAGCCTCAAACAATCCACATATTTCCACTTTGTTCCACTTCTCTCTCTCTCTCTCTCTCTCTCTCTCTCTCTCTCTCTCTCTCTCTCTCTCTCTCTCTCTCTCACTTGCCCTCTCTCTCTCTCAAACCATAACCCCAAGAAACCACAAAAAAATCTCTCTCTCTCTCTCTCTCTCTCTCTCTCTCTCTCATCCCAAAGAAACCCCAAAATTAGGGAAAAAACGGGAAATAAAGCGAAATCCATCCCGGCAAACACTCAAATAGCCGTTTTTTTTTCTCTTTTTGTGGTGAATCAAAATCTTGAGCGAGTGTGCGGAAAAGCATTCACAGACACACTATAAAAAAAATTTGACCCCCACAGAAAGCACCGGACCCAACACACCCCAACACACACACACACACAGACACGTACACACACACACACATACATACACGCACATGGAGATATTAAACGTACACACATTTTTTTTGCCATAATGAAAGTAGAAAAATAAAATAAATAAATAAATTAAGAAATAAAATATACAGCCTCTTTTTCTTCATTTTTTCTTCTTTTTCTTGTTTTTCTTTTTTTTCTCTCCACAAACAGATTTTTTTTTTTTTTTAGACATTTGGTAAAAGGCCTCGGAGGAAAACCTGGAAATCGGAGGTAAAATGGAGGAAAGACGGAGAGAAAATGGGGGAGAATGGAGGAGAAAGGGAGGGAAAATGGAGGAAACTGGAGGAGAAAGGGAGAGAAAATGGAGGAAACTGGAGGAGAAAGGGAGAGAAAATGCAGTAAATTGGAGGAAACATGGAGGAAAGAGAGAGAGAAAATGGAGGAAAATGGAGGAGGGATGGAGAGAAAATGGAGGAAAATGGAGGA
Source organism: Eriocheir sinensis (assembly GCF_024679095.1). Lineage (NCBI taxonomy): Eukaryota > Metazoa > Arthropoda > Malacostraca > Decapoda > Varunidae > Eriocheir > Eriocheir sinensis. Next base: position 144,555 of record NW_026111816.1, read on the forward strand.
GAAAGGGAGAGAAAATGGAGGAAACTGGAGGAGAAAGGGAGAGAAAATGCAGTAAATTGGAGGAAACATGGAGGAAAGAGGGAGAGAAAATGGGGGAGAATGGAGGAGAAAGGGAGAGAAAATGGAGGAAACTGGAGAAAAGAGGGAGAGAAAATGGAGGAAGGAGGGAGAGAGAGATGGAGGGAAGAGGGAGAGAAAGTGGAGGAAACTGGAGGGAGAGAATGAGAATGGAGAGAAAAAAAGGCAGATGGAGAGAAAAATACAGTAAGATAAAAAGGAGGAGAAAAAGATGGAGGAAAAGAAGAGAAAATGAGAGAGAGAGAGAGAGAGAGAGAGAGAGAGAGAGAAGAGAAAAAAGAGAGAAGGGAGAGAAAGAAGAAGATAAGAAAGAAAAGAAAGAAAGAGAGAGAGAAAAGAAACACACACACATACACACACACACACACACACACACTCACACACACACACACACACACACATACGCACACACACACACACACAGCCTCCAATAAGGTCTACAGAAGAGGAACAAAAAAAACAAAAAAAACATGCAAATTTGAACCTTAAGATTAACCACAATGCGACAAACAAACAAACAAACAAACAAACAGCAAACAGCGGCAAAAACAACAAAAATAACATGCAGCGTGCGAGCGAGCGAGCGAGCGTGAGAGAGAGAGAGAGAGAGAGAGAGAGAAAACAGGAAGGAAAAGAAACACCAGGGAGGGAAACGGAGAGAGAGAGAGAGAGAGAGAGAGAGAGAGAGAGAGAGAGAGAGAGAGAGAGAGAGAGAGAGAGAGAATATAGGAAAACCAGATCAGGGAAGGAAAGTTAGAGAGAGAGAGAGAGAGAGAGAGAGAGAGAGAGAGAGAGAGAGAGAGAGAGAGAGAGGCACAGCAGCAGCATCTGAGGCTTTATTTACCATGCGGCAGAGAAGTTAAAAAAAAAAAAATAAAAAAATAATAATAATAATAATAATAATAATAATTTCTAAAAATGAGGAAAAATCTACAAAAATAACTCAAAAATTTTCTAAAACCCAAAATTTTGACTGAAAAATTAACTACAATAATAATAATAATAATAATAATAATAATAATAATAATAATAATAATAATAATAATAATAATAATGAGAGTTAGACACACACTCAAAAATGCTAGCTCAGAAATTCTATCAAAAAATACTAACTGAAAATTCTTGTCAAAAGCTGAAAATTCTTGCCAAAATAATTCGAAACCAAAATTCTCGCCAAAAATCTGACTGAAAATTCTTGCCAAAATAACTTAAATTTCTTGCCAAAAACTGGAAATTCTTGCCAAAAACTGAAAATTCTTGTCAAAAACTAAAATTCTTGCCAAAAACTGGAAATTCTTGCCAAAAACGAAAATTCTTGTCAAAAACTGAAAATTTTTGTCAAAAACTGAAAATTCTTGTCAAAAGCTGAAAATTCGGTCAAGAAACTGAAAATTCTGCCAAAAATCGAAACTGAAAATTCTCGTCAAAAAGATTCTACCTCAAAATTCTCGTCAAAAAAATTCTACCTTAAAATTCTCGTCAAAAAACACTACCTCAAAATTCTCGTCAAAAAACACTACCTCAAAATTCTCGTCAAAAAACACTAACTCAAAACTCTCGTCAAAAAACACTACCTCAAAATTCTCGTCAAAAAACACTACCTCAAAAATATTGCCAAAAATCGATTAAATGAGCAACTGTCAAACTCTTTTTCTTTATCTCTCCCGTTTTCTTTCTTTTTTCAGGGGAGACAAACATAAAACAAGCCAAACAGCATGCATAGAAAACGGGATGAATGACATATACTAAAATACTATGGGTTAACACACACACACACACACACACACACACACACACACACACACACACACACACGGTTTTTTAATCTAGCCTTCTCTTCCTCTTCTTCTTCCTCCTCCTCTTCTTCTTCCTCTTCCTCCTCTTTCTCTCTCTCTTTCTATATTAATTTTTCTCCAGTCCAGTCTCTCTCTCTCTTTCTCTCTCTCTCTGAACTTTCTCTCCCTTTCTCGACCTTTTCCTTTCTCTCCATTTCCTCTTTTCCTCTTTCTTTCCTCAAATACTTCCTCTCTCTCTCTCTCTCTCTCTCTCTCTCTCTCTCTCTCTCTCTCTCTCTCTCTCTCTCTGTGTGTCTCTCTCTGTCTCTCAACTTTTTTTCTTTCTTTCTTTTCTTCTCCCATACATCCTCTCTCTCTCTCTCTCTCTCTCTCTCTCTCTCTCTCTCTCTCTCTCTCTCTCTCTCTCCCCTTACCTGTAGAGCGACGTAGATTCTCTCCCATCTCCTGTTGATCTCCTCAAGTTCTGGCGTGATCCTCGCTTGAAACAGGACCCCATGCCGAACCAGGGCCTCTGAGGTGGTTCGAATATCCTTGATCTGTCCCTTGTACCGCTGGGCCTCCAAGGACACTGCCTGGGGGTGGGGAAGGATGGGGGAGAGGAGGAGGAGGAGGAGGAGGAAGAGGAGGAGGATTGAAAGGAAGGGATAGGGAAGGAAGGGGAAGGAAGGGAAGGGAAGGAATGGTTTGGGAGGAGAGGAAGAGTGAAGAGGAGGAGGAGGATTGAAAGGAAGGGTGGGAAGGGAGGAGGAAGGGAGGAGGAAGGAAGGGAAGAGAGAGGAGGAGGAGGAGGAAGAGGAGATAGTGGAGAATTGAAAGGAAGGGTTCGGAAGGGATAGGGAAGGAAAGGGAGGAGAAGGAAGGGGAAGGAAAGGAAGGAAGGAGAGGAAGAGTGAGGAGGAGGAGGAGGAGGAGGAGAAGGGATAGGGAAGGAAAGGGAGGAGAAGGAAGGGGAAGGAAAGGAAGGAAGAAGGAGAGGAAGAGTGAGGAGGAGGAGGAGGAGGAGGAGGAGGAGGGAAGATAATGTCAGTAACTCCAATCTTTCTTCCTATCAATCTCAATTTCTTCCTATTCATCAATCCATCAATTTATAACAGTATCTATCCTCCCCTTTCCTTCCCCATCCTTCCCCACTCATTCCCCATCCTTCCCCAACATCTAAACCAGCCTCTCTATCTCTCTCTCAATCTCTATCAATCCCCTCATCTTCCCCTTCCTTCCCCATCCTTCCCCACTCATTCCCCATCCTTCCCCAACATCTAAACCAGCCTCTCTATCTCTCTCTCAATCTCTATCAATCCCCTTCCTTCCCCATCCCTTCTCCACCCTTCCCCAATCTTCCCCATCCCTTCCCCACTCATTTCCCATCCTTCCCCAACATCTAGTCTCTCTATCTCTCTCTCTATCTATCAATCTCCTCATCTTCCCCTTCCTTCCCCATCCTTCCCCAACATCTAAACCAGCCTCTCTATCTCTCTCTCCATCTCTATCAATCTCCTCATCTTCCCCTTCCTTCCCCATCCTTCCCCACTCATCCCCATCTCTTCCCCATCCTTCCCCACTCTTCCCCAACCTTCCCCAACATCTAAACCAGCCTCTCTATCTCTCTCTCTATCTCCCATCTTCCCCTTCCTTCCCCATCCTTTCCCCATTTCTTCCCCACTCTTCCCCACCTTCCCTACCTTCCCCAATCTTCCTCATCCTTCCCCACTCATTCCCCATCCTTCCCCAACATCTAAAGTAGTCTCTCTATCTCTCTCTCTATCTCTATCAATCCCCTCATCTTCCCCTTCCCTCCCCATCCCTTCCCCACTCATCCCCAGTCCTTCCCATCACCTGGACCAGCCTCTCCTGCTCCTCCGTGGGGATTGAGGGGAGGGTGGTCAGCTGTGCCTCTGTGCTCTCTAGCCAGCCTTTGACCTCCCCAAGTCCTACGATGAAGGATTCCATCTCTGCTTCCTTGCCAGCCTGCTCGCTCTGTAGGAAGAAGGAGGAGGAGGTGAGAGAGAGGAGGAGAGGAGGAGAGGAGGAAAGAAAGTAGAGAAAACACACACACACACACACACACACACACACACACACACACACACACACACTCACCTGTATATTCACAAGCCTATTATTAAGCCTTGTTGTGATTCTTTCCCAGGTATGCTTCAGCTCGGACACTCTCTCCTCGAACGGGCTGGGGCTGGCGGGGCTGGGGCCGGCGGGGCTGGTTGGGGGCTGTTGCTGAAGGAGGTTGGCCAGCCCCTCTTGAAGCCCGATCAGTTGGGGTTTGCGTCGGGAAAGGTCTTCAAGGGCGTGCTGTGTTGGGGAATGGTGAGGATTAGTGGGGGGGATTGGGGTAGGGAGGGAGGGAAGGAGGAAGGGAGAGAGAAAGGAAGGGAGGGAGGAAGGGAGAGAGGAAGGTTAGGAAGGAAGGAAGGGAAGGGAGAGAGAGGAAGGAAGGAAGGGAGGGAGGAAGGAAGGAAGGAAGGAAGGAAGGGAAGGAAGGAAGGAAGGAAGGGAAGGGAAGGGAAGGGAAGGGAAGGGAAGGAAGGAAGGAAGGAAGGAAGGAAGGGAAGGGAAGGAGAGAGAGAGAGAAGAGAGAGAGAGAACGGAATCAACCCAATCCACTCCACTTAACTCTACTCCACTTGCACTCCACCCATCCACTCCATAATCCACTTCACAATGCACTCCACTCCCATCACTCTTCCACTCACTCTTATCCACTCCATACAGTTTTTCCACTCATCCACCATCCCTTCCACCTCACTCCACATGATCCACTCCACCACCACCACTTCATCCACTTCACAATGCACTCCACTCCCATCAACAACTCTTCCACTCCATACGGTTTTTCCACTGATCCACCATCCCTTCCACCTCCGCTCCACTCACCTGTACAAAATGCGCTTCCGCCTGTAAATTCTGGGTGGGAACGGCCGCCTCTCGCTGGTCCAACTCCGCTTCCGTTCCACCCATCCACTCCTCCAAAAGTCCACATTCCTTGCCCAGCTTACGGGCATTCCGCAAGGCGCGTTCCAGTGCTCCACGCTGCTCCGTCACTGCTCCGCCCAGCTGTGGAGTGCGGGGGGAAGGGTGGGATGAGAAGGGAAGTTGTGGAGTGAGAGGTGGAGTGTAAGTGGAATAGGAAGTGGAGGAGGGTTAGTTTAGGGTCTCTGAGGTGGATCTATGTAAATATTTTTTTTTTTTCTTCTCTCGATCCACTTCTTCTTCCGCCCCCTCCTCCTCCTCCTCCTCCTCCTCTTCTTCCTCCTCCTCCTTCTCCTCCTCCTCCTCTCTCTTTTTTTCAATATTTCATCTCTATTTTCTTTTCTCAATCCTCCTCCTCCTCCTCCTCCTCCTCCTCCTCCTCCTCCTCCTCCTCCTCCTCCTCCTCTGACCTGGTTGTAGAGTGCCTTGACCCGGTCCAGCTGTGCCGTCAGGTCATCCGGGTCGGCACTGTGACCTTCCTTGACGATCTTCCGCCCTTCCGCTATGACCCCCTCCACCTCCCCTTTGATGTCGCTGAGGGTCTGGTATAGGCCCTGGGGGGGGTGGGGGGGGGGGTAGGTGGAGGTGGAGGTGGAAGAGGAGGAAGAGGAGGAGGAGGAGGAGGAGGAGGATAGGGTTGAAATATTTTGAAGAAGAGGAAAGGAGGAGGAGGAGGAGGAGGAGGAGGAGGAGGAGGTGGAAGAGAAGGATAAAGATGAAACAAATTGAGAAAGAGGAGAGGAAGAAGAAGAAGAGGAGGAGGAGGAAGAGGAGGAGGAGGAGGAGGAAGAAGAGGAGGAGGAGGAGGAGGAGGAAGAATAAAATTAGATTAGTACATTCAAAACTCTCTCTCTCTCTCTCTCTCTCTCTCTCTCTCTCTCTCTCTCTCTCTCTCTCTCTCTCTCTCTCTCTCATTCCTCCCTTCCCTTCCCTTCCCTTCCCTTCCCTTCCCTTCCCTTCCCTTCCATTCCCTACCCTACCCTCCCCTCCCCCCCATTCACCCACCATGCAATCCGTCAACTGGGTCTGGATGTCATCGGGGTCGGGGGAGGCCGGGGCGAGAGCTGCTGCCTCGCCCCGAACCGCCAACAGCTGTTCTTCAATGGCGTCCAGCCGCTGGTCAAACTCGGGGGACTTTTGACAGAGGTGGAGTTTCATCTGTACCTCCTCATACTTCCGCTGTGTGGGTGGAGGAAGTGGAGGAAATGAGCGGAAATATAACTAGTACTCATCATTTTGTTAACCATCCGTTTTGAGTCTTCTACCGAGCGGATGGATGCACACTCAATCCAGTTCCTACCAACTCTCCCTCTCTGCACACTCAATCCTGCTGCTCCCAACTCTCCCTGTTCTGGCACTCCCTCTCTGCACACTCAATCCTGCTGCTGCCAACTCTCCCTGTTCTGGCACTCCCTCTCTGCACACTCAATCCTGCTGCTTCCAACTCTCCCTGTTCTGGCACTCCCTCTCTGCACACTCAATCCAGCTGCTCCCAACTCTCCCTGTTCTGGCACTCCCTCTCTGCACACTCAATCCTGCTGCTTCCAACTCTCCCTGTTCTGGCACTCCCTCTCTGCACACTCAATCCTGCTGCTCCCAACTCTCCCTGTTCTGGCACTCCCTCTCTGCACACTCAATCCTGCTGCTCCCAACTCTCCCTGTTCTGGCACTCCCTCTCTGCACACTCAATCCAGTTCCTACCAACTCTCCCTCTCTGCACACTCAATCCTGCTGCTCCCAACTCTCCCTGTTCTGGCACTCCCTCTCTGCACACTCAATCCTGCTGCTACCAACTCTCCCTGTTCTGGCACTCCCTCTCTGCACACTCAATCCAGCTGCTCCCAACTCTCCCTGTTCTGGCACTCCCTCTCTGCGCACTCAATCCTGCTGCTCCCAACTCTCTCGCTCACCCTAATGATCCACTTCACATCCTCCCTCAATCCCTCCCTCATCCACTCTCTCCACAAATTCATTCCACACCATCTCAGCGCACCCCACTCCACCCATCACCCCTTACCTGTAAATGGGTCACCTGGTCTTGCAGTCTGCTGGCAGCTTCCCCCTTCCCCTCCACGTGGTACACCTCCACCTGGGCACGCATCCGCTCCAGCACCTCCACCTGCCCTGTCAGCTCCTGCTCCACCTGGGAAATGAGTGGGATGTGAGGGGGGATGTGAGTGGGATGTGTCAGAGAGGGATTTGTGTAGGGGATTAGATTAGGGGATTTATATAACTGGGTGGGATGTGCAAGAGGGGGGGATCTGAGAGGGGGATGTGAATGGGGGATGTGACAGAGGTGAAAATCATATGAAATTTCTATACAAACTCTCTCTCTCTCTCTCTCTCTCTCTCTCTCTCTCTCTCTCTCTCTCTCTCTCTCTCTCTCTCTCTCTCTCTCTTCCTGCACATCCCACCCCTTTCTCTCTCTCCCACACACACCCTTCTTCCTTTTCTCTCTCCCTCCCCTTTCCTGCACATCCCCCCTTCTCTCTCTCCCACACACCCTCCCTCTCTCCCATCCCCTTCCCTTCAGCACATCCCCCCACATCCCACCCACCCCCCACCCACCCCCACCTTGCACATCCCACCTGCACATCCCCCCCCCCCACTTACCACATTCACATCGAGCAGCATCACCCCATCCGTCAGGGCCTGCGAGAGGGATGCGTCAGCTTGGGTGAGGTGGTCCAGCACCCCCACATACTCCCTCTCCCAAGCCTGCGCCTCTTGGATGCGGCCCTCCAGTCCTGTCTGCCTCTCTTGGGCCTGAGGGAGAGGTGCGAGAGGGGTGAGAAGGGGTGAGGGAAGGGGGAGAGAGGTGTAAGGGAGAGGAGAGGGAGATGGGAGATTAGGAAAGGGAGTGGGAGAGAGAGAAGGGTGTGAGAGGGGAGGAAGGGAAGGGAGAGGAGGGAGAATAGAAGGAGAGAGAGAGAGAGAGAGAGAGAGAGAGAGAGAGAGAGAGAGAATGAGGAGGAGAAATAGAAAGAATGAGGAAGAAATGAAGAGGAGAAGGAGGAGGAGGAGAAGACAAAGAAGGAAGAGGAGGAGGAGGAGGAGGAAGAGGAGGAAGAGGAGGAGGAGGAGGAGGAGGAAGAATGAAAAGAAGAAAAAAAAAGTACATTAATAAAAAGAGAAAGAAATAATAATAATAATAATAATAATAATAATAATAATAATAATAATAATAATAATAATAATAATAATAATAATAATAATAATAACAACAACAACAACAACAACATCGACTTACAAAAACATGTTGAAACACGTCCGTCAACTTTGCCAGCATGAGAGAGAGAGAGAGAGAGAGAGAGAGAGAAGTTACCATTATCTCACAAACACACAAACAAACAAACAAACAATTCTATGTATATAATTCACAATCAACAGGAGGAGGAGGAGGAGGAGGAGGAGGAGGAAGAGGAGGAGGAGGAAGAGGAGGAGGAGGAAGAGGTGGAGAAGGAGGAGGAGGAGAACGCACACGCACACACACACACACACACACACATCATCCACCTCATCCACCTCATCCACCTCATCCACATCATCCACCTCACCCACCCTCATCCACTTCATCCATCTCATCCACTTCATCCACCTCACCCACCTGTGCGTTGAGGTCATTGAAGCGCTGGGTGAGTCCTTGGGTGGTGCGGGTGACCTCATCCACCAGCCATCCGCCTCCCACCAGCCCCTCACCCGCCCGCCGGATGGACTCCAGCCGCCCCTCGTCATGGGTGTGGAGGAAGAGGTCCAGTGCCTGAGGTGGAAGAGGAGATGGTGAGGAGGAGGAGGAGGAGGAACAAGAAAAGAAGATATATGTGGGAGAGGAAGAGGAGAAGAGGAAGGAGGAGGAGGAGGAGGAGGAAGGAAGAGAAAGGAGAGAAGGAGGAGGAGGAGGGGAGAGAAGGGAGGATAAAAGGAGGGAGAGGGAGAGAAAGGAAGATAAAGAAAGGGAGAGAAAGGAGGGGAGAGAAAGGAAGGAAGGGAGAGAACGATAGAGGAAGGGAGAAGCAGAAGAAGAAGAAGAGAAGGAGGAGGAGGAGAAAGAAAGAAAGAAAGAATATAGAGGAAGGAAGGAAGGAAGGAAGGGAGGAAGGACAGAAGGAAGGAAGGAAGGACAGAAGGGAGGAAGGAAGTAAGGGAGGAAGGAAGGAAGGACAGAAGGGAGAAAGGAAGGAAGGAAGGAAGGGAGAAAGGAAGGAAGAGAAGCAAAACATCTGTGCTTACATCCAAGGCTTCCGAAATCTCCTCAGCATCAACAGCATTCCTGGACGACCCCCTCAACATGCCCTCCAGCTGACCCAACCATGCCTCCTCCTGCCCACACAGCCCTGGGGAGAGATGGGGAGGAGGTGAGTGGGGGGGGAGTGCAGTGGGGAAGAAGGGGGAAGGTGTCGGGGATTAAGAGAAAAGAGCTATTTGGGGAAGGGGAGATGTGCTTGGTGTGTGTGGGGAGGAGGTGGGGTACTGGGGAGGGCTGGGGAAGTAGTGAGATGGGGAGGAGGTGATAGTGGGGAGGAAAGAGCCATTTGGGGAAGGGGAGATGTGCTTGGGGATGTGGGGAGGAAGTGGGGATTGCTGGGGAGGGGTGGGGTGAGAGATGGGGTACTGGGGAGGGCTGGGGAGGAAAGAGCCATTTGGGGAAGGGGAGATGTGCTTGGGGATGTGGGGAGGAGGTGGGGATTGATGAGAAGGGATGGGGTGAGAGATGGGGTGTTGGGGAATGAAGGAAAGAGCCATTTGGGGAAGGGGAGATGTGCTTGGGGAGGTGGGGAGGATGTGGGGATTGATGGGGAGGGATGGGGTGAGAGATGGGGTGTTGGGGAGGGGTGGGGAAATAGTGAGATGGGGAGGTAAAATCAATTCTTGTAGCATAATATCATCCTCCTCCTCCTCCTCCACCTAATCCACATACTCACTCCTGAACTCCTCAAACCGCTGGGCTGCCTCACTCATCCACTTCTGCCCCTCCTCCTCCTCCTCCTCCTCCACTTAATCCACATACTCACTCCTGAACTCCTCAAACCGCTGGGCTGCCTCACTCATCCGCTTCTGTCCCTCCTCCACCTCCTGCTCCACCTTCTTCCACCTTGCGTTGACCTGGGTGAACCGCCTGGCCAGGTCCTCGTGGGTGGCTGCTGAGTCCGCCCGCAACATCTCTTCCCCTGTGGAGGAGACGGGACATTGAAGAACATTTGAGGACATTTTGAAACATTTGTGACAACATTCAACTCTGTCTGTGATTCTCTTCTGCTTAGGGACGAGAGGGGAGGAGAGGGGAGGAGAGGGGAGGGGAGGGGAGGAGAGGGGATGAGAGGGAAGGAGAGGGGATGAGAGGGGACGAGAGGGAAGGAGAGGGGAGGAGAGGGGTCAAATGTGTGTTTCTTTAGGTTCATGGTACAGAGGAAGGGTCACACTACCACCAGGGTCACAAAACTACCCCTGGAAATGCCCACAAATCCTACGAAAGCCTTGTCAAATGTGTGTTTCTTTGGGTTCATGGTACAGAGGAAGGGTCACACTACCACCAGGGTCATAAAACTACCCCTGGAAATGCCCACAACTCCTACGAAAGCCTTGTCAATTGTGTTTTTCTTTGGGTTCACGGTACAGAGGAAGGGTCACACTACCACCAGGGTCATAAAACTACCCCTGGAAATGCCCACAACTCCCACGAAAGCCTTGTCAAATGTGTTTCTTTAGGTTCATGGTACAGAGGAAGGGTCACACTACCACCAGGGTCACAAAACTACCCCTGGAAATGCCCACAACTCCCACGAAAGCCTTGTCAAATGAGTGTTTCTTTAGGTTCACGGTACAGAAGAAGGGTCACACTACCACCAGGGTCACAAAACTACCCCTGGAAATGCCCACAACTCCCCCAAATGTGTGTTTCTTTAGGTTCATGGTACAGAGGAAGGGTCACACTACCACCAGGGTCACAAAACTACCCCTGGAAATGCCCACAACTCCCCTGAAAGCCTTGTCAAATGTGTGTTTCTTTAGGTTCACGGTACAGAGGAAGGGTCACACTACCACCAGGGTCATAAAACAACCCCTGGAAATGCCCACAACTCCCCCAAATATGTGTTTCTTTAGGTTCATGGTACAGAGGAAGGGTCAGACTACCACCAGGGTCATAAACTACCCCTGGAAATCCCACAACTCCGTAAAGCCTTGTCAAATGTGTGTTTTAGGTTCACGGTACAGAGGAAGGGTCACACTACCACCAGGATCGTTAAACAACCCCTGGAAATGCCCACAACTCCCCAGAAAGCCTTGTCAAATGTGTGTTTCTTTAGGTTCACGGTACAGAGGAAGGGTCACACTACCACCAGGGCCATAAAACTACCCCTGGAAATGCCCACAACTCCCCCAAATATGTGTTTCTTTAGGTTCACGGTACAGAGGAAGGGTCACACTACCACCAGGGTCATAAAACTACCCCTGGAAATGCCCACAACTCCCCCGAAAGCCTTGTCAAATGTGTGTTTCTTTAGGTTCATGGTACAGAGGAAGGGTCACACTACCACCAGGGTCACAAAACTACCCCTGGAAATGCCCACAACTCCCCCGAAAGCCTTGTCAAATGAGTGTTTCTTTAGGTTCACGGTACAGAGGAAGGGTCACACTACCACCAGGGTCACAAAACTACCCCTGGAAATGCCCACAACTCCCCCGAAAGCCTTGTCAAATGAGTGTTTCTTTAGGTTCACGGTACAGAAGAAGGGTCACACTACCACCAGGGTCACAAAACTACCCCTGGAAATGCCCACAACATCTCATTCTTCTTCTCCCTCCTCCTCCTCCTCCTCCTCCTCATTCTTCCTCAATCTTTGTCTCCCATCTCCTCATTCTTCCTCCTCTTCCTCCTCCTCCTCCTCCTCCTCCTCCTCCTCCTCCTCCTTCACAACACTCACCAAACTTATTCAGGGCATTCAAATCCTGTGTCTTGGCCGCCAACTCCTCCTGCAGTGTCTTGAAGGTCTCGGCGGCTGCGGTGAGCTGCTCTGGGGTCTTGATGGCGGAGGTGGTGGTTGTGGTGGAGGTGGTGTGTGGTATCCGAGTTTCCACCTCCTCCACCCATGATGTGATGTCTTGTAAGTCTTTGTGAACCTGGGATAGAGTGAGTGAGTGAGTGAGTGATTGTGAGGAAATGGAAAGAGTTATAAATAAAAACAAAATGGGAGTGGAAAGTAGAATGATTGGGCAATGTTTTGGTGATAAGTATGTTTGGATTGAATGATTAGAAGTTAGAGAAAATTGAGGATGAATTTGAGTTATGTTTTAAAAATTTTGCTGGCTGGCTGGGTGGGTGACTGACAATTTATCTTAACATTTTTGGTGATTGTGAAAAAACGGAAGGAGATATAAACAGAATCAAAACATGAATGGAAAGTAGAATGATTGGGCGACGTTTTAATGCAAAGTACATTTGGATTGGATGTTTAGAAGTTAGAGAAAATTGAGGATGAATTTGAGTTATGTTTTAAAAATTTTGCTGGCTGGCTGGGTGGGTGACTGACAATTTATCTTAACATTTTTGGTGATTGTGAGGAAACGGAAAGAGATATAAACAGAATCAAAACATGAGTGGAAAGTAGAATGATTGGGCTACATTTTGATGCTAAGTACGTTTGGATTGAATGTTTAGAAGTTAGAGAAAATTGAGGTTGAAATTGAGTAATGTTTTAAAATTTTTGCTAACTGGGTGGGTGGGTGACTGACTATATATCTAAACATTTTTCGTGATTGTGAAAAAACGGAAGGAGATATAAACAGAATCAAAACACGAGTGGAAAGTAGAATGATTGGGCGACGTTTTGATGCTAAGTACGTTTGGATTGGATGATTGGAAGTTAGAGAAAATTGAGGATGAATTTGAGTTATGTTTCAAAATTTTTGCTGGCTGGGTGACTGACTGACTAACATCTCCCCTAATCCCCTTCCTCCCCACCTAACTTCATCTAATCCCCTTTCCTCCTCTCTAATCCCCTTTCCTCCCCACCTAACCTCCCCCTAATCCCCTTCCTTCCCACCTAACCTCCCCTTCAATCTCCATCCTTTCCCCTCTAATCCCCACCTAACCTCCCCTTCAATCCCCCTAATCCCCCTTTCTCCCCACCTAACCTCCCCCTATTCTCCATCCCTTCCTCTAATCCCTATCCTCCCCACTTAATCCTTCCTCTAATCCCTTTCCTCCCCCTCTAATCTCCCCTCTTTTCTAATCTCCCCTTAATCTCAATCCCTTCCCCTAATCCCCTTCAATCTACCCCTAATCTCCCTATCCCTTCCCTCTAATCTCCCTTTCAATCCCCTTCTAATCTCCCCTAATCCCCTTTCTCCCCAGCTAACCTCCCTTCAATCCCCTCAATTTTCCCCTAATCTCCCATCCCTCCCTCTAATCCCTTTCCTTCCCCCCTAATCTACCCCAATCCCCTTCCTCCCCACCTAACCTCCCCAATCCCCTTCCTCCCCACCTTCTGGCTGCGGGTGAGAGCCTCCCTCAAACTCTTGTTCTGCAGCGTTGCCATGTGGGTGACAGTCTCCCAGCGGTGGGTGAGGGCCGCCAGCCGCCTCTCCAGACCGCCAGCGAACTCCACACCAGCCGGCTCCTCCGCCCGGGCCTCCACCACCAGCTGGGTCCCGGTGGTTGCGATGTTGTCCATGTTGGTGCGGAGCGTGGTGATGTCGTCCTGGAGAGCCTGGGTGGAAGGTGGAAGAGGTGATGATGATGATGATGGAATTAACATCCACTCAACCGGGTCTCCTCGCACCCTTCGCCTTTCCAGAGAGTAGATTTAAATGCTCCACTTGTTCCGCACACTTTCTACCCTTTCCGCCATCCACCTCTGTACAGACTCTATCCTAGGTGGGTGAATATACATGGTGACATAAAAAGGAGTGGTTGACTGACGCCCAATTAAATATGTTGTGAAATTGTTGGTAGGTGGGTGGATGGGTCAATGCCTGGTGGACTCACATCTCCCCTAATCCCCTTCCTCCCCACCTAAATTCATCTAATCCCCTTCCTCCCCACCTAAATTCATCTAATCCCCTTCCTCCCCACCTAAATTCATCTAATCCCCTTCCTCCCCACCTAAATTCATCTAATCCCCTTTCCTCCCCACCTAAATTCATCTAATCCCCTTCCTCCCCACCTAAATTCACCTAATCCCCTTCCTCCCCACCTAAATTCATCTAGTCCCCCTTCCTCCCCACCTAAATTCATCTAGTCCCCCTTCCTCCCCACCTAAATTCATCTAATCCCCTTCCTCCCCACCTAAATTCATCTAATCCCCTTCCTCCCCACCTAAATTCACCTAATGCCCTTCCTCCCCACCTAAATTCATCTAATCCCCTTTCCTCCCCAAATAAATTCATCTAATCCCCTTCCTCCCCACCTAAATTCATCTAATCCCCTTCCTCCCCACCTAAATTCATCTAATCCCCTTCCTCCCCACCTAAATTCATCTAATCCCCTTCCTCCCCACCTAAATTCATCTAATCCCCTTCCTCCCCACCTAAATTCACCTAATCCCCTTCCTCATCACCTAAATTCCACTAATCCCCTTCCTCCCCACCTAAATTCATCTAATCCCTTCCTCCCCACCTAAATTCATCTAGTCCCCTTCCTCCCCACCTAAGTTCATCTAATCCCCTTTCCTCCCCACCTAAATTCATCTCATCCCCTTCCTCCCCACCTAAATTCACCTAATCCCCTTTCCTCCCCACCTAAATTCATCTAATCCCCTTACAACCCACCTAAATTCATCTAATCCCCTTCCTCCCCACCTAAATTCACCTAATCCCCTTCCTCCCCACCTAAATTCATCTAATCCCCTTCCTCCCCACCTAAATTCATCTAATCCCCTTTCCTCCCCACCTAAATTCATCTAATCCCCTTTCCTCCCCACCTAAATTCATCTAATCCCCTTCCTCCCCACCTAAATTCATCTAATCCCCTTTCCTCCCCACCTAAATTCATCTGATCAATAATAATAATAAAATGGAAAAGGATTAAGAGGTTTAGAGGAGGATTAAGGGGAAATGGAAAAGGATTAAAGGGTTTAGAGGAGGATTAAGGGGAAATGGAAAAGGATTAAGGGGTTTAGAGGAGGATTAAGAGGAAATGGAAAAGGATTAAGAGGTTTAGAGGAGGATTAAGAGGAAATGGAAAAGGATTAAGGGGTTTAGAGGAGGATTAAGGGGAAATGGAAAAGGATTAAGGGGTTTAGAGGAGGATTAAGGGGAAATGGAAAAGGATTAAGGGGTTTAGAGGAGGATTAAGGGGAAATGGAAGAGGATTAAGGGGTTTAGAGGAGGATTAAGGGGAAATGGAAAAGGATTAAGGGGTTTAGAGGAGGATTAAGGGGAAATGGAAAAGGATTAAGGGGTTTAGAGGAGGATTAAGGGGTTTAGAGGAGGATTAAGGGGAAATGGAAAAGGATTAAGGGGTTTAGAGGAGGATTAAGGGGAAATGGAAAAGGATTAAGGGGTTTAGAGGAGGATTAAGGGGTTTAGAGGAGGATTAAGAAATGGAAAAGGATTAAGGGGTTTAGAGGAGGATTAAGGGAAATGGAAAAGGATTAAGGGTTTAGAGGAGGATTAAGGGGTTTAGAGGAGGATTAAGTGGAAATGGAAAAGGATTAAGGGGTTTAGAGGAGGATTAAGGGGAAATGGAAAAGGATTAAGGGGTTTAGAGGAGGATTAAGGGGAAATGGAAAAGGATTAAGGGGTTTAGAGGAGGATTAAGGGGAAATGGAAAAGGATTAAGGGGTTTAGAGGAGGATTAAGAGGAAATGGAAAAGGATTAAGGGGTTTAGAGGAGGATTAAGGAAATGGAAAAGGATTAAGGGTTTAGAGGAGGATTAAGGGAAATGGAAAAGGATTAAGGGGTTTAGAGGAGGATTAAGGAAATGGAAAAGGATTAAGGGGTTTAGAGGAGGATTAAGGAAATGGAAAAGGATTAAGGGGTTTAGAGGAGGATTAAGGAAATGGAAAAGGATTAAGGGGTTTAGAGGAGGATTAAGAAATGGAAAAGGATTAAGGGGTTTAGAGGAGGATTAAGGGAAATGGAAAAGGATTAAGGGTTTAGAGGAGGATTAAGGAAATGGAAAAGGATTAAGGGGTTTAGAGGAGGATTAAGGGGTTTAGAGGAGGATTAAGAGGAAATGGAAAAGGATTAAGGGGTTTAGAGGAGGATTAAGAGGAAATGGAAAAGGATTAAGGGGTTTAGAGGAGGATTAAGGGGTTTAGAGGAGGATTAAGGGGAAATGGAAAAGGATTAAGGGGTTTAGAGGAGGATTAAGGGGAAATGGAAAAGGATTAAGGGGTTTAGAGGAGGATTAAGGGGTTTAGAGGAGGATTAAGGGGAAATGGAAAAGGATTAAGGGGTTTAGAGGAGGATTAAGAGGAAATGGAAAAGGATTAAGGGGTTTAGAGGAGGATTAAGGGGAAATGGAAAAGGATTAAGGGGTTTAGAGGAGGATTAAGGGGAAATGGAAAAGGATTAAGGGGTTTAGAGGAGGATTAAGGGGAAATGGAAAAGGATTAAGGGGTTTAGAGGAGGATTAAGGGGAAATGGAAAAGGATTAAGAGGTTTAGAGGAGGATTAAGGGGAAATGGAAGAGGATTAAGGGGTTTAGAGGAGGATTAAGGGGAAATGGAAGAGGATTAAGGGGTTTAGAGGAGGATTAAGGGGAAATGGAAAAGGATTAAGGGGTTTAGAGGAGGATTAAGGGGTTTAGAGGAGGATTAAGAGGAAATGGAAAAGGATTAAGGGGTTTAGAGGAGGATTAAGGGGTTTAGAGGAGGATTAAGAGGAAATGGAAAAGGATTAAGGGGTTTAGAGGAGGATTAAGGGGAAATGGAAAAGGATTAAGGGGTTTAGAGGAGGATTAAGGGGAAATGGAAAAGGATTAAGGGGTTCAGAGGAGGACTAAGCCTTTCCATACGGTGACGCCGCTGGACGCCCATCGCCGAGAGCTTCTGAATTCAGCGTAACCACCGATCCACTTACAAAAAATCTTATCTTTACAAAACATTGGTGACTCCACGCACAGTGTCCACCGCTCCACAAGACTCACATTGCTTTGCTCCAGCTGTGCCTCCAGGGTCTCCACATCTCCCAGGGCCGCCTCCTCCGCCCCAAGGAAGACCTCCACCTCCCCGAGCCACGACTGAAGTCCGCACACCTCCTCCTCGAACTGACGCACTTTCTTGAGAGCTGCAGGGAGGAAGGGAGAGTAAGAGAGAGTAAGGGAGAGGAAGGGAGAGGAAGGGAGAGGATGATAGTATGTGTGGAAGAGTGAGAGGAAGTGGATGAGTGTATGTGAGTGTGGTGGAGTGAGTGGATGACAGTATAGAAGTGGATTTATAGATGTGGAAGGGATGTGGAATGGAGTATGTGTGTGTGGGGGAATCAGTGGATGACAATGTAGGAGTGGATTTATAGATGTGGAAGGGATGTGGAGGTGTGGAATGGAGTATGTGTGTGTGTGGGGGAGTGTATGTGGAATGGAGGGATGTGGAAGAATGTGGAGAAATGAGTGTGTGTGTGTGTGTGTGTGTGGAAGAGTGGATGTGGAAGGGACTGTGAGAGAGGTGGAAGAGTGGATGAATGTGGGAAAACACACACACACACACCTTCCGCATCCACCACTCTCTAATCCACCTTCTTCCACATGCTCCACTCTTTCCATGCACCTTCTTCCACATCCTCCACCCTCTAATGCATCTTCTTCTACATGCTCCACTCTCTCCACGCACCTTCTTCCACATCTTCCACTCTAACGCACCTTCTTCCACCCCCTCCACTTTCTCCTTAAGGGTGCGTGTTGTCGCCTCCCACTGGTCACTCAGCTTCCGCACATCCACCTGGAGCTCCACGCATCCCTCCACGCCCCCTTCCGCCTCCGCCTCCTTCACCAGGGCAGAGCAGGTGGAGTTTATGTGGTCCATGTTTGTGCGTTCCGAGTCCACTTTTTGTTGGAGTTCCTGTGGGTGGAAGGGAAAGGAGTGGAAGGGAAGGGAAGGGAGTAGAAGGGAAGGGAAGGGAAGGGAGTGGAAGGGAAGGGAAGGGAAGGGAAGGGAAGGGAGTGGAAGAGAAGGGAAAGGAAGGGAAGGGAAGGGAAAGGAAAGGAAGGAAGGAAGGAAGAGGAAGAAAAAAAGAAGAGAAAAGGGAGAGAAAGGGAGAGAAAAAATAATGATAATAATAATAATAATAATAATAATAATAATAATAATAATAATATATGATCCCCCTTCCTCCTCCTCCTCCTCCTCTTTCTTTTTCTCTCCCTTTCCTCTCCCTCCTTTTCCCTCCCCTTCTTTCCTCCTCCTCCTCCTCTTCTTCCTCCTCTATTCCTCTTCCATTCTCTTCTTTATCTCCCTCCTCCTCCTCCTCCTCTTCTTCTTCCTCCTCTATTCCTCTTTCATTCTCTTCTTCATCTCCCTCCTCCTCCTCCTCCTCCTCCTCCTCCTCCTCCTCCTCCTCTTCCTCTTCCTCCTCCTCCTCCTCCTCTTCCTCTTCCTCTTCCTCTCCTCTCCTCTCCTCCTCCTCCTCCTCCTCCTCCTCCTCCTCCTCTTCCTCCTCCTCCTTCCTCCTCCTCTCCTCTCCTCTCCTCTCCTCCTCCTCCTCCTCCTCCTCCTCCTCTTCCTCCTCCTCCTTACCTTCAATCTCTCCAACTTCTCCTCCATCTCCGACACCCCCATGGAGACGCCCACGCCCCCCCCTAAGGAAGCCCCCAGCCCCTCCAGCCACTCGCGGGAGGCCCCTATAGCCTTCAGCAGGGCCTCGGGGGGCTGGCGGGGCTGCGGGGCGGGGCTTGGGGCCTGGGGCGGGGCGGGGGAGGCTGTTGTTGTTGTTGTTGTCGGGGTGATTGTTGCTTCCATCAGTTCGGTTGCGTCTTGGTCGGTTGATGTGGTTGATGTGGTTGTGGTCCGTTCGCGAAGTCTGGGGATTGGGGATTGGACTTATAGATGTGGATGAATGTGGAAGGGATGTGGAGGTGTGGAAAAGAGTATGTGTGCATGGAAGTGTGTGTGGAAAGAAGGGAAGGAAGGGATGTGGAAGAATGTGGAATAGGCTGTAGAAGGGATGTGGAAGAGATGTGGAAGAATGTGGAATAGGCTGTAGAAGGGATGTGGAAGAATGTGGAATAGGCTGTAGAAGGGATGTGGAAGGGATGTGGAAAAATGTGGAATAGGCTGTAGAAGGGATGTGGAAGGGATGTGGAAGAATGTGGAATAGGCTGTAGAAGGGATGTGGAAGGGATGTGGAAAAATGTGGAATAGGCTGTAGAAGGGATGTGGAAGGGATGTGGAAAAATGTGGAATAGGCTGTACAAGGGATGTGGAAGGGATGTGGAAGAATGTGGAATAGGCTGTACAAGGGATGTGGAAGGGATGTGGAAGAATGTGGTATAGACTGTAGAAGGGATGTGGAAGGGATGTGGAAAAATGTGGAATATGCTGTAGAAGGGATGTGGAAGAATGTGGAAAAGTGTGGAATATGCTGAAGAAGGGATGTGGAAGGGATGTGGAAGAATGTGGAATATGCTGTAGAAAGGATGTGGAAGAATGTGGAAAATGTGGAATAGGCTGTAGACGGGATGTGGAAGGGATGTGGAGGTGTGGAATGGATTAAAAAGAAAAGAAAGAAAAAGGAAAAAAAATAGAAATTGTGAAGGAAAAGAAAAAAAACAGGAAAAAAAAAACAGGAAAAAAACAGGAAAAAAACAGGAAAAAACAGGAAAAAAACAGAAAAAAAACAGGAAAAAGAAAAAGAAAAAGAAAAAACAGGAAAAAAACAGAAAAAAAACAGGAAAAAAACAAAAACTGAAAAAAAAATGAAGAAAAGGAAAAAAACAAGAAAAAGAAAAGAAAGAAAACAACATCAAATTCTCTCTCACCTCTCCCTCAGTTTCCTCCATCCCTCCAAGTTTTCCTCCACTTTCCTCACCAGCACCTGTTTCTCCTCCGCCCACCTTTCCTCCAGTCCCTCCACCTTCCTCCGCAGCCCCTCCGCCTCCACCTCGCTCGTCTCCACCTCCTCGAACTTGATCTGGAGGAAACGGAGAGAAAAAAAAGAGAAATTGGAGGAGTTTTTGGTTAGGTTGGTCTCTCTCTCTCTCTCTCTCTCTCTCTCTCTCACAAATAAATGTTTCAAATCTCTCTCCCTCTCTCTCTCTCCCTTACCTCCCATCCACCACCAGCACCAGCACCATCCTCTCCCTTCTCCCTCCTCTTCCGCTCCTCCTCCACCTCCTCCTCCACCCACTGCTCCACCTGCTCCCTCTTCTTCTCCAGGTTAACGAGGCTCCCTGTCACCTCCTCCTGGCAGGTGAGGAACCCCATGCGACACCTGTGAAGGGAGAATAAGTAAAATAAGGGAGATTAGGACTGTATAAAAGGGAGATAAAGGGTAAATAAGGGAGATTAGGACTATATAATAAAGGGAGATGAGAGGCAAAATAAGGGAGATTAGGACTGTATAAAAGGGAGATGAAAGGGGAAAAATAAGGGAGATTAGGACTGTATAAAAGGGAGATAAGGGGTAAATAAGGGAGATTAGGACTGTATTAAAAAAGGGAGATGAGAGGCAAAATAAGGGAGATTAGGACTGTATAAAAGGGAGATAAAGGGTAAATAAGGGAGATTAGGGCTATATAATAAAGGGAGATGAGAGGCAAGATAAGGGAGATTAGGACTATAAAAAAGGGATATGAAAGGGGAAAAATAAGGGAGATTAGGACTGTATAAAAATAAGGGAGATTAAAGGCAAAATAAGGGAGATTAGGACTGTATAAAAAAGGGAGATGAGAGGCAAAATAAGGGAGATTAAGACTATATAAATAAGGGAGATTAAAGGCAAAAGAAGAGATTAGGACAATAAAAAAGGGAGATGAGAGGCAAAATAAGGGAGATTAGGACTATATTAAAAAAGGGAGATGAAAGGAAAAAGAAGGGAGATTAGGACTATATAAAAAAAAGGGAGATGAAAGGAAAAAGAAGGGAGATTAGGACTGTATAAAAAGGGAGATGAAGGCAAAAGAAGGGAGATTAAGACTATAAAAAGGGAGATGAAGGCAAAATAAGGGAGATTAGGACTATATAATAAAGGGAGATTAGATACAGAAAAAGGGAGAGGAAAGTAAAAAAAATAAAGGGAGATTAGTCACTGCCTCCCATTCCACCAAAATCCACATCCTCATCCACTCATCTCCACTATCTCCCTTCTTCCTCCACATATTCATCCACCCTTCTACCTCCACTATCTCCCAATACAATCTCATCCACATTGCATCCACCTAACACCATTTCCTCCTCCACCTCTTCCACCTCCTCCTCCACTCATCTCCACAATCTCCCATTCCTTTTTTCCTCCACATTTCGATCCACCCTTCCACCTCCACTATCTCCCAATACAATCTCATCCACATTGCATCCACCTAACACCATTTCTACCCCCTCCTCCTCTTCCACCTCCTCCTCCACTCACCTTATCTCCTCCAGCATGTGGGTGAGGGCGCTCCACCTCTGCACGACGCCTTCCACCATCTCCGCCACTCCACCGTCGCTCTCCCCGGTGGTGGAGGTCTCCGAGAGGGCGGACTCACCGAGACTCACCACCTGGTTGTACTCTGCCTGTTGATCCGCCATCTGTGTGGAAGAGAGGTGGAAAGAGAGGGGTGGAAGAGGAGGAGGAGGAGGAAGAAGAGGGAAGGGGGAGGAGGATGTTAGTTTGTTTGTTTGTTTGTTATTTCTTCTTCTTCTTCTTCTTCTTCTTCTTCTTCTTCTTCTTCCTCCTCCTCCTCCTCCTCCTCCTCCTTCTCCTCCATTTCAAGTTTGTTATTTTTTTCTTATTTTTTCTTCCTCCTCCTCCTCCTCCTCCTTTTTCTGTCTTCTTCCTCCTCCTCCTCTTCCTCCTCCACTTCCTCTTCCACTTCCTTTCTCCTCCTCCTCGTCCTCCACTTCTTCCTACTAATTCTCTTTCCCTACCTCCTCCTCCTCCTCCTCCTCCTAATACTCTTTCCCTACCACCTCCTCCTCCTCCTCCTCCACCTCTTCCACCTTACCTCCGCCTCCAGTTGGTTCAAGAGGAGTGCCAGCTGGTGGAGTGACAGCTGGTGGATCTCGCCTCCACCTGCCTTCTGCTCCGCCCCTTCCATCCACTCCCCGAGCTTGGTCAGGGCAACGGAAAAGTCCACCTGGCTTCCACCTTCCATCTTCTGCCGCTTGACGGAGCTGCCGGAGACCTGGGGAGAAGGGGAGAGAGAGAGAGAGAGAGAGAGAGAGAGAGAGAGAGAGAGAGAGAGAGAGAGAGAGAGAGAGAGAGAGAGAGAGAGAGAGAGAGAGAGAGAGAGAGAAAAATATATAAACAAGAAATACACAAAACACAAACCAACATACGAACACACTCACCGTCTCCGTGACCTTAGTGGTGATGACCTTGGTGATGAGGGTGGTGGAGGAGTCCTTGGAGGTGATGGTGGAAGTGGAGGAGCGAACCACCTCCACTCCACTCGCACCTCCGCCCGCACCTCCACTCTCCACTGGTATGCTGACCTTTTTGATGTCGATTCCACTTGCGGAGAGCTGTGGAAGAGGAGGTGGAAGAGGTGGAGTTATGGAAGTGGTAGTAATAGTAGTAGTAGTAGTAGTAGTAGTAGTAGTAGTAGTAGTAGTAGTAGTAGTAGTCTCTCTCTCTCTCTCTCTCTCTCTCTCTCTCTCTCTCTCTCTCTCTCTCTCTCTCTCTCTCTCTCTCCTTCCTCCTCCTCCTCCTCCTCCTCCTCCTCCTCTTCCACCTCCTCCACTCCTTCCTTCGTCCCTTCCTTCCCTCCTCCTCCTCCTCCTCTTCCACCTCCTCCTCCTCCTCACCCTAGTGGTCTGTGCCTCCACCATGCTGGTCAGGAGGTCAAAGGAATCTTGCACATCCTCCAGCTGGGTCGGGAGTGTCCTATGTGGAGTGGAGTCCTGTGGGATGTGGATCAGGATCTTGGCGGAAGCGTCCTGGAGGTGGTCGAAACGCTGCTGCTGGGACTCCATCTCCGCCTCGAGGATCTGGGGATTAGGTTAGGGATTAGGTGGGGGATTAGGTGGGGATTAGGTGGGGATTGGGCAGGGAGTAGTGGGAGGGGTTTTGTATGGGGTGTTAGGGGGAGTGATAATGGGGATTGGTTGGGGATTGGGTGGGGGATTAGGTGGGGATTGGGTGGGGAGTGTTGGGAGGGGTTTTGTGTGGGGTGTTAGGGGGAGTGATAATGGGGATTGGTTGGGGATTAGGTGGGGATTATATTGGGGATTAGGTTGGGGATTATATTGGGGATTAGGTTGGGATTGGCGTAGGAGTGTTGGGAGAGGAGGAGGAGGAGTTAGGAAAGGTTGATTGGGGATTGGTGGGGATTAGGTTGGGATAAGGTGGGGGATTAGGTTGGGGATTGGTTGGGAATTGCTCAGGGATTGCTTGGGGATTGGTTGGGATTAGGTGGAGGATAAGGTGGGGGATTAGGTGGGGAAATAAAATAAAACTTACACACACACACACACACACACACACACACACACACACACACACACTTCTTCCCCAATCACATCCCCAATCCCCACCGCTTACCTGGAGGGCCGAGGCGTGTCGCAGGACCTGGCTGTCATCCGTCGCTGGCTCGCTCTCAAACCCCCGTAGCATCTTGCCCTTCAAATCCAGCCACTCCTTCAGCCTGCCCATGTCCTCCTCGAACCTCGGCCAATACAGGTTGAGGGTCTGGAGGAGGAGTTAGCAGTAGATAGGAGTAGATAGAAGTAGAATATTGTTTACTTGATTTAAAACAGACCACATGAGGATGGAGTGCGTCTTCAGGGATATGGTAACTGTGACCACACCCCATACCAACCTGCAGAGTGGACCAGCGAGATTCAGTCCAGCGGCAGATGTGTGCCCAGCGCTCCCCCAGGGCATTGAGCTCGTCCTCCAGGTTGCTGTACACTGGGGGGACACACAGGGGGACATTAGGACATAGGAACATACAGACATAAGATACCCAGATATCCAGTAATGGGAGGGTACTTGCGGGTGATGACATGCCCAGCCGATAATCAGACCGAGCGGAGTTACGAACCTGAATCAGCCGAGGCCTCGTCAACCACCACCACCATGTTTGAGAGGGAGTTGATGTTGCTCTGTTCAGCCTCCAGGTCCTGCTGAAGCTGCTGGTGTGCTGTGACCTGCTCCTTCAGGGCCTCCACGGTGGGGCCGACCTGTGGGGGAATGGGGAATGTTTGTACTGGGGGAGAGACAGACTGGGGACCTGAGGATATATAGAGATTATGGACCTGGGAATATAGAGAAGCTGAGGACCTGGAGATATACAGAGGACCTGGGGGCATATAGAGTGAGGACCTGGGAATAGAGTGGCTGAAGACCTGGGTGGGGGTTGCGATGACTGCCCACCTCAAGACCAAATCAAGTTCCAGGGGGTGTGAGCTAAGCAAGACTGGCAACACTATAAAACCTTGTCTGCCCCACACAACAGGATGGGGCCAAACAAACATTGACCACCAGGAGGAGCGGAAAGAAGAGAAGAAGAAGAAGAAAACGGAGAGAAAGAAAGATTAAAAAAAACAGAAGAATATCAATTTAACCTCAACACACACACACACACACACACACATACCTGGCTCATGTTGGCAATCCGATCTTCCGTTTCAGTCAACCACTTCTTCAATCCTTCCAGTTGGCGTTGCTGCAGGGCCATCAATCGCTCATGTAGCCTGTCGGAGGAGGAGGAGGAGGAGGAGGAGGAGGAGGGTGAGAATGGCAATACTTAACACACACACACACACACACACACACACACACACACACACACACACACACACACACACACACACACACAGTCTTCCGCTCTCTCTCCCTTCTCTCTCTCTTCTTCCTCCTCCTCCTCCTCTCCCTTCCTTCCTTCCTTCCATTCAATATATTCTTCCCAACTTATCTTACAGCCTTCCCATCCCTTCCTATCCCTTCCCATCCCTTACCACCCCTTCCTATCCCTTCCTATCCCTTCCCATCCCTTCCTTTCCTTCCTATCCCTTACCATCCCTTCCCATCCCTTCCCATTCCTTCCTATCCCTTTCAATCCCTTCTCATTCCTTCCTATCCCTTCCTTTCCCTTACCATCCCTTCCTATCCCTTCCCATTCCTTCCTATCCCTTCCCATTCCTTCCTATCCCTTCCTATCCCTTCCTATCCCTTACCATCCCTTCCCATCCCTTTCAATCCCTTCTCATTCCTTCCCATCCCTTCCTATCCCTTCCCATCCCTTCCCATCCCTTCCTATTCCTACCCTATCCTTCCCATCCCTTCCCGTCACTTCCTATCCATTTCCATCCTTCCCATCCCTTCCTATCCCTTCCCATACCTTCCTATCCCTTCCCATCCCTTCCTATCCCTTACCACCCATTCCCATCCCTTCCTATCCCTTCCCATCCCTTCCCACCCCTTCCTATCCCTTCCTATCCCTTCCCATTCCTTTCTATCCCTTCCCATCCCTTCCAATCCCTTCCCACCCATTCCCATTCCTTCCTATCCCTTCCCATCCCTTACCATTCCTTCCCATCCCTTACCATCCCTTCCTATACCTTCCTATCCTTACCATCCTTCCTATTCCTTCCCATCCTTCCTATCCCTTCCTACCGCTTCCCATACCTTCCTATCCCTTACCACCCATTCCCATCCCTTCCCATCCCTTCCTATCCCTTCCCATCCCTTACCATCCCTTCCCATCCCTTCCTATCCCTTCCCATCCCTTCCCATCCCTTCCCATCCCTTCCCATTCCTTCCTATCCCTTTCAATCCCTTCTCATTCCTTCCTATCCCTTCCTTTCCCTTACCATCCCTTCCTATCCCTTCCCATTCCTTCCTATCCCTTCCCATTCCTTCCTATCCCTTCCCATCCCTTCCCATCCCTTACCATCCCTTCCCATCCCTCACCACCCCTTCCAATCCCTCACCACACCTTCCCATCCCTTCCCATCCCTTCCCATCCCTCACCACCCCTTCCAATCCCTCACCACACCTTCCTATCCCTTCCCATCCCTTCCCATCCCTTCCTATTCCTTCCCATCCCATCCTATCCCTCACCACCCCTTCCCATCCCTTCCCATCCCTTCCTATCCCTTACCATCCCTTCCCATCCCTTCCTATCCCTTCCCATCCCTTCCCATCCCTTCCTATCCCTTACCACCCATTCCCATCCCTTCCCATCCCTTCCCATCCCTTCCCATCCCTTCCCATCCCTTACCACCCCTTCCCATCCCTTACTATCCCTTCCTTTCCCTTACCATCCCTTCCTATACCTTCCCACTCCTTCCCACCCCTTCCCATTCCTTCCTGTCCCTTCCCACACACACACACACACACACACACACACACACACACACACACACACACACACACGCACCTTGATTGTCGGTCCATGGCACGCACTCTCAGCTCCTCCCAGCGTGTGTTCAACAGTTTCATTTGAACGCGCACCTCCTCCTCCTCCTCCTCCTCCATCACCCCTTCCCGGAGCAGTCTTGACCCCTCCCCGAGCACATCCCCGATACCCCCTTGCTTGGAGGTCAGGTCGAGCATCAGTTCCTGTGGGGAGAAAGGTCAGATTAGGTCACATAGGGAGGAGGAAGGAGGAGGAGAGGGGGAGGGTAAACTGGGGAGGAGATGGGGAGGGATGGGGATTAGCTAGTCACCCCATCACTGCACCCCTTCCCTTCCTTTTTCTTCCTCTTCACCCCATCACCAGCCCTTCCTTTCCCTTCCCATCCCCCCTTCCCATCACCTCTAAATCATGAATCTAATCCCTTCCCATCACTAACACCCCTTCCCTTCCCATCACCTCCAGCCTTCTTTCCCATCTTCACCCACCTTTCCCTTCCATCTCAACCCTCCATCCCTACTGAAGCCCATCACCAACCCTTCCTTCTACCCCTTCACTCCATCTCCCTTCCCATCACCAACCTCAAAATCATGATCCTAGGCCCTTCCCATCATATCCCCCATTCCCTTCCAATCCCAACTCCCTTCCCCCCCCCATCCCCCTTCCCCCATCACCCCCTCACCTCTAAATCATGAAACTGGTCCTTCACTGCGTCGGTAGAGTCAGCGATGGGGGGCATAGCAGCGAGTCTGTCCTCAGCACCCAGCAGCCAGCTCAGCACCTCCTCAAGGGTCCGCTGGTAGCCCCCAAGACCGATGCTGGCTGTGGACAGAGGTCGGCCCTTCCCTATGGAGCTCCCAACACCTGAAGCCTGGGGGAGGAGGAGGAGGAGGAGGAGGAGGAGGGATGATTAGGTGAAGGATTAGAAGGATGGATTGTGATGTGGTAAGGAGGAGGAGGAGGAGGAGGAGGAGGAGGAAGGAAGGGAGAGGAGAAATAGGTTAGTGAAATTAAACACACACACACACACACACACACACACACCCTTCTCTCTCTCTCTCTCTCTCTCTCTCTTCTACTTCTTCCTTCCTCCTCCCCTTTCCTTCCCTTCCCTTCCCTTCCCCACCCACTCCACATCTCTCCACACGCACCTCCAGACCCAGAGTGGAGCCAGCGGTGGTGGAAGTAGAGGCGGAGTCCAGCGATGTGTCAAGGTGGTCCATGGTGAATGAGTCATGTGGAAGAGCTTGAAACAGACACATCACATACATCATGACGGACTTCTTGTCGGGGGTCTGCGAGTTGACGTCTGTGGAAGAGGTGGAACAGATTAAGGGCAGGTCTTGTGATGGCGGAGTGTCACAGGTTAAGGAAAGACCCGCCAGCCTCCTGCAGACTCCTTATGCTCTTAAGATTGTACCTCAGACATTGAAATAAGAAGAAGAGGAGGAGGAGGAGGAGGAGGAGGAGGAGGAGGAGGAGGAGGAGGAGGAGGAAGAAACTTAAAAATAGAGAAAAGGAAGAAGAGAAGGAGGAGGAGATAACATAGAAGGAAGAGAAGAGATAATACAGAAATGAAGGAGGAGGAGGAGGAGGAGGAGGAAAAAGAGAAGAGGAAGACAGTATGAAGGAAAGAGGAGGAGGAGGAGGAGGAAGAAGAAGAAGAGGAGGAGAAAAGTATAAAATATAGACGGGCTAATCGTAATCTGTAATCGAAATTCATCAAAATTGATTAGTTTTTCAAGTCATTGTGAGCAAAATCTCTCTCCCTTTCCTTCCTTTCCCTTCCCATCCCATCCCATCCCTTCCCTTCCCTTCCCTTCCCTTCCCTTCCCTTCCCTTCCATTCCATTCCTTCCCTTCCATTCCCTTCCATTCCCTTCCCTTCCCTTCCCTTCCATTCCCTTTCCTTCCCTTCCCTTGCCATCCCTTACCTTCCACTCCCTTCCCTTCCCTTCCCATCCCATCCCGTCCCTTACCTTCCACTCCCTTCCCTTCCCTTCCCATCCCATCCCATCCCATCCCGTCCCTTACCTTCCACTCCCTTCCCTTCCCTTCCCATCCCATCCCATCCCATTCCTTCCCTTCCATTCCCTTCCCTTCCCTTCCCATCCCATCCCTTCCTTTCCTTCCCCATCCCATCCCTTCCCTTCCCTTGCCATCCCTTACCTTCCACTCCCTTCCCTTCCCTTCCCTTCCCTTGCCATCCCTTACCTCCCACTCCCTTCCCTTCCCGTCCCTTCCCATCCCATCCCGTCCCATCCCACCACACACCTTCAGGGTCCAGGAGTCTCTCGATGCCCAGATGTTCATTAGCCACCCGGAAGGCAGTCTCCAGGCGGGCATAGGGGTGTTTCCGCGCCACCACAGTCCACTCAAACAGCTGTGGGCGGTGTGCGTGGAGTAGGGCGCTGAAGGCCAGACCATCCGCCCAGCACGTGGTGAAATTGCGGATGTCCACGTTGTAGCCCTGAGGTGGATGAGGTGGATGAATGGCAATGGAAAATATACATAAAGAAACATAATTCAAAGTAGGAAATGATAATGTGGGGGATATACTTCCTCCTCCTCCTCCTCCTCCTCCTCCTCCTCCTCCTCCTCCTTCTTCCTCTCCTTATGATAGGCCTGAGAAGGAGATGCAAGGGAGGTCTAGGTTAGTATTGGAAACAGTAAGTAATAATCTTGGCACACACACACACACACACACACACACACACACACACACACACACACACACACACACACAGTATAGAAACATTCAACATCTGTGGTCATATGCCGGAGAGAGACAGAAAGGGAAGGAATTATAGGAGAAGGGAAAGTTTTGTTTAGTCGGCGCAACATCTGTGGTCATATGCCGGAGAGAGACAGAAAGGGAAGGAATTATAGGAGAAGGGAAAGTTTGGTTTAATCGGCAACATCTGTGGTCATATGCGGGAGAGAGACAGAAGGGGAATGAATTATATGAGATGTGAAAGTTTGGTTTAGTCGGTTCAACATCTGTGGTCATATGCCGGAGAGAGACAGAAGGGGAAGGAATTATAGGAGAAGGGAAAGTTTGGTTTAGTGGGTGCAACATCTGTGGTCATATGCCGGAGAGAGACAGAAGGGGAAGGAATTATAGGAGAAGGGAAAGTTTGGTTTAGTGGGTGCAACATCTGTGGTCATATGCGGAGAGAGACAGAAGGAAGGAATTATAGGAGAAGGGAAAGTTTGGTTTAGTCGCAACATCTGTGGTCATATGCGGAGAGAGACAGAAGGGAAGGAATTATAGGAGAAGGGAAAGTTTGGTTTAGTCGGCGCAACATCTGTGGTCATATGCGGAGAGAGACAGAAGGGAAGGAATTATAGGAGAAGGAAAGTTTGGTTTAGTGGCGCAACATCTGTGGTCATATGGGAGAGAGACAGAAGGGAAGGAATTATAGGAGAAGGAAAGTTTGGTTTAGTCTAACATCTGTGGTCATATGCGGAGAGAGACAGAAGGGAAGGAATTATAGGAGAAGGGAAAGTTTGGTTTAGTTACTGAACATCTGTGGTCATATGCGGAGAGATGGAAGGGAAGGAATTATAGGAGAAGGAAAGATTGGTTTAGTCTAACATCTGTGGTCATATGCGGAGAGAGATGGAAGGAAGGAATTATAGGAGAAGGAAAGTTTGGTTTAGTCGGCACAACATCTGTGGTCATATGCCGGAGAGAGACAGAAGGGGAAGGAATTATAGGAGAAGGGAAAGTTTGGTTTAGTGGGCGCAACATCTGTGGTCATATGCCGGAGAGAGACAGAAGGGGAAGGAATCATAGGAGAAGGGAAAGTTTGGTTTAGTCGGCGCAACATCTGTGGTCATATGCCGGAGAGAGACAGAAGGGGAAGGAATTATAGGAGAAGGGAAAGTTTTGTTTAGTGGGCGTAACATCTGTGGTCATATGCCGGAGAGAGACAGAAGGGGAAGGAATTATAGGAGAAGGGAAAGTTTGGTTTAGTGGGCGCAACATCTGTGGTCATATGCCGGAGAGAGAGACAGAAGGGGAAGGAATTATAGGAGAAGGGAACAGACCCCAGGAGACAGGACACAACCCCCGATTAATACCTGGTACCCATTCACTACTGGGTGGACAGGGGCGTAGGGTATCGGAAAACCCGCCCAAATTTTTCCACTGCGCCCGGGAATCGAACCCAGGCTCTCTCGGTTGTGAGTCGAGTGTGCTAACCACTGCACCACGAAGCCCCTTTCAAAATTGGGTCAGTACAAGCCTGATCAATCCTGTAAAGATATAATTAGGTAAAAGTAACACATATACGCACTTTGGTGGTCTGTCGGCACCAAGCGAGGAGAGTCTTTTCAAGGTTGGTCTGTTGAAGATCGGACATCACATCCTTCAGCACTCCTTGGACCTGTGGGAAGACCTCTCGTTAGCGCACACACACACACACACACACACACACACACAGCTTCCCCTATCTTCCCTTCTTCTTCTCTCTCTCTCTCTATCTTCTTCCTTCCCTTTCCTTTCCTTTCCTTCCTTTAACTTTCATTCCCCGACCTTCTCTTCCCTTCCCTTCCCTTCCCTCCCCTACCCTTCCCTACCATACCCTTCCCTTCCCTACCCTTCCCTTCCCTTCCCTACCCTACCCTACCCTTCCCTACCCTTCCCTTCCCTTCCCTTCCCTTCCCTACCCTTCCCTTCCCTACCCCCCTTCTTATTCCTCCCTTTTCTCCCTTTCCCCCTTCCCTACACCTCTTCCACACACACACCCCCACCCCTTCCACCCTCCCCCCCCCCCACATACCTGCCAGTGGAGGATGACAGCCCACACCAGTCCGAGGGTGAGCTTGGCAGATCCGTCCACAATGTGCTCGTTGGATATATTGATGAGCCGCACGCCATGTTGTTCGAGGACAGCTAGGGCGCGACTCACATTGTTGAGATGGTGTACGCGCATACGCCCCTTCTCGCGCCTCTGTGGGGGGTGACGGGGTGAGATGGGGTGATAGGGAATGGCTTATATTGGGTTTAAGTATGAGGAGTGCAATAGAGAGTTTGTTTACTTTTGCTGGGATGGTACGGAGAGGGGAACTGTCTGATGGATTATTGAAAACATTGGTTGACTCTACCGGAAGCCTATAAACGGTAGAGCCGAGGATACAGTTAAGCTACCGGGCTTGTTTTTTTCCTGTTTACATAGTTTTTAAGGCGTTATTTAGTGTTTTGATACATTTTGAGTTTTTCCTTTTCTTTCTATCCTTCATTCCTTCCTTCCTTCCTCTTCCTTCCTTCCTTCCTTCCCTTCCCTTTCCCTTTCCCTTCCTCTCTTCCTAATCTTCCTTCCTTCCTTCCTTCCTTCCTTCCATCCCTCCCCTTCCCTTCCCTACCCTTCCCTTCCCTTTCCTTCCCTTCTTTTCCCTTCCTCTCTCCCTAATCTTCCTTCCTTCCTCTCCTTCCTTCCCTACCCTTCCTCTCTTCCTAATCTTCCTTCCTTCCTTCCTTCCTTCCTTCCATCCCTCCCCTTCCCTTCCCTTTCCTTCCCTTCCTCTCTCCCTAATCTTCCTTCCTTCCTCTCCTTCCTTCCTTCCCTTCCTTACCCTTCCCTTCCTCTCTCCCTAATCTTCCTTCCTTCCTTCCTTCCTTCCTTCCCTTCCCTTCCCTACCCTTCCTCTCTTCCTTCCTTCCTTCCATCCCTCCCCTACCCTTCCTCTCTTCCTAATCTTCCTTCCTTTGTGTGTGAGAAGGAAGAGAAGGAGGAGATTTAGGTGAAGGAGTGTGAGCGAGAGGAGACAGCCACAGCTTACTCTCTCTCTCTCTCTCTCTCTCTCTCTCTCTCTCTCTGACCCTTTCTCCCTTCCTTCCTTCCTTCCTTCCTTTCCTTAACCTTCATTTTCTACTCTCCCTTCCTTCTTTCCCTCCCTCTCTTCCTTCCTCCTCCTTCTCCTCTCCCTTCTATCCCTTCCCTTCCCTTACAATTCCATTCCCTTCCTCCTCCTCCTCCTCCTCTCTCTTTTCCTTCTATCCCTTCCCTACTCCTCCTCCTCCTCCTCCTCCTCTTCCTTCCTCCTTTCCCTCTCTCTCTCTTCCTTCCCAACCCTTTCCTTCCTCCTCCTCCTCCTCCTCCTCCTCCTCACTCACATAGGTCTTCCCAGTGAGGACTTCCAGCAGTGCCAGGAGTCGAGTGCCATCCCGGAGGTCATAGAAGAGGTCAGTTACAGGTGGATGGTGACCCTTGGCGAGCTGGGAATTGATCCACTTGGCAAAGGTCTTCTTCTGAATGTCCTCCCTCTCATCTGTGGGTGGAAGAGTGGAGTATGAGTGGAGTGAGAGTGGAATGGGAGGGGGGTAGGAAGGGAGGGATATTGGAGAGATGGGAAGGGAAGGGAAGGGAAGGGAGAGAGGAAGAAAGGGAGGAGAGGAAAGAGGGAAGGGAGGGGAGGGAGATGATGGGGTAGGAAGGGAGAGATGGGAAGGGAAGGGAGGGAAAGGGAGGAGAGGAAGAGAAAGGGAGAGAGAGAGAGAGGGAGAAAGGGAGGAACGGAAAGAGGGAAGGGAGAAGAAGAGGAGGAGATAGGAAGGAAAGGAAGGAAGGAAGGGAGATTAAGGGAGGAGGAAGAGAAGGAAAGGGAGGAAAGGGTGAGAAAGGGAGAGGAAAAGAAGGGAGGAAGGGAGAAGGAAGGACATGGAAGGGAGAGGGAGAAGAGGGAAAAGAAAGGGAGGAAGGGAGGAAGAAAGGGAGAGGAAGGGAGTGACTGAAATTCCTTAAAACTAGAAATGAAAAACAAAAAATATGAAGAAGAAAATTTAAAAGGGAGGGAAAAAATCCACACTCCCTCTTACATATTGCATCATTTCTCCCTTAATCTCCCTTTACTGACCCTTACCCTCCCTTAGACAACTAGATCAATCCCTTATGCATCCCTTAAGACCCCAACAGCCCCTTAAAAGCACGTAGAAAAGGGTGAAATAAGGGGAAATATTAGGGGGACAGATTGCAATTTCACCCCAATCTCCATCTTGTCACCTCACACTCCCTGTTATATATTGCACGATTTCTCCCTTAATCTCCCTTTACTGACCCTTACCCTCCCTTAGCCAACTAGATGAATCCCTTATGCATCCCTTAAGACCCTAACAGCCCCTTAAAAGCACGTATAAATGGGTGAAATAAGGGGAAATAAGAGGGGGACACATTGCAATACCACCCCAATCTCCATCAGTCACCTCACACTCCCTGTTATATATTGCACGATTTCTCCCTTAATCTCCCTTTACTGACCCTTACCCTCCCTTAGACAACTAGATCAATCCCTTATGCATCCCTTAAGACCCAAAGAACCCCTTAAAAGTACGTATAAGTGGGTGAAATAATGAAAAATAAGAGAGGGTCAGATTGCAATTTCACCCCCACATCCATCTTGTCCCACACACTCCCTGTTATATATTGCATCATTTCTCCCTTAATCTCCCTTACTGACCATTACCCTCCCTTAGACAACTAGATCAATCCCTTATGCATCCCTTAAGACCCAAAGAACCCCTTAAAAGTACGTATAAGTGGTTGAAATAAGTGAAAATAAGTGAACATTTTATGACCACCATCGTCACGCACCAGACTCACGCCCATTCAAGTCTCCAGACACCATCTCACATTTTCCCCTTTTTTTCCCTCTTTTCCTCATCCCAGCGCCTCAGCATCCACAGGTATTGATGCTGAGGGCCTGCAGATGCCACACCTATGTTTGGGCACCGCTGACATCACGCTGAGGGCAATAAGACAGCAGATAAGATAGCGGACCCAAGACTCAAGTGGGCGTAGTGACCCACCCTCAAGTACCCAAGGCGGCCTCTTAGGAGTTGCATGGGGGGTCATAATATTCCCTTTTTCTCGTGTTTCCTGGGGTGATGGCCGGTCATGCAGCACCCCAGTGGGAGAAGGGGGGTGTGGGTGCATGCAGGCGTCATGGGGGAGCTGAGGGAGAGGTGAGAGCGGCAGGAGAGAGGTGAAATGAGGAGCAACTGGCAACTTACCCCGCTCTCAACATGTCCCCTGCCACCTGCTCGTATTGCCAGACTTCGCTATATTTTTCGTTATATCTCCACAACGGACGCCTCAACGGACATGCCCTCCTACGTACACACAGACAAACCTTCCCTACGGACACCGGTATGGCCAAGGACGCAGATAAATAAGGGGAAATAGGGGAAAATTGGATTAGAATAGACAAGTGTCCCCTACCCGCACACCTGTCAGGCTGCCACACTCCGCTATATTTTTCCTTATATCTCCACAACGGACACTTCCACGGACATACCCAGCTATGTACACACACATGAACCTTCCCTACGTACACCGGTATGGGCAAGGGCACCGGGAAATTGGGGGAAATAGGGGAAAATTGGGTTAGAAGTGAAGTATTTCCCCTAGCGGCACTCCTGTTGAGCTCCCATGATTCGCTATATTTTTCCTTATATCTCCACAACGAACACTTCCACGGACATACCCTTCTACGTACACACACAGGAACCTTCCCTACGTACACCGGTATGGGCAAGGGCACCGGGAAATTGGGGGAAATAGGGGAAAATTGGGTTAGAAGTGAAGTATTTCCCCTAGCGGCACACTAGTTGAGCTCCCATGATTCGCTATATTTTTCCTTATATCTCCACAACGGACACTCCCACGGACATACCCAGCTATGTACACACACATGAACCTTCCTTACGTACACCGGTATAGGCAAGGGCACCGGGAAATTGGGGTAAATAGGGGAAAACTGGGTCAGAAGTGAAGTATTTTCCCTAGCGGCACACCTGTTGAGCTGCCATGATTCGCTATATTTTTCCTTATATCTCCACAACGGACACTCCCACGGACATACCCTCCTACGTACACACACATGAACCTTCCCTACGTACACCGGTATGGGCAAGGGCACCGGGAAATTGGGGGAAATAGGGGAAAATTGGGTTAGAAGTGGAGTATTTCCCCTAGCGGCACACCTGTTGAGCTGCCATGATTTGCTATATTTTTCGTTATATCTCCACAACGGACACTCCCACGGACATACCCTCCTACGTACACACACATGAACCTTTCCTACGTACACTGGTATGGCCAAGGACACCGGGAAATTGGGGTAAATAGGGGAAAACTGGGTCAGAAGTGAAGTATTTTCCTAAGCCGCACACCTGTTGAGCTGCCATGATTCGCTATATTTTTCGTTATATCTCCACAACGGACACTCCCACGGACATGCCCTTCTACGTACACACACACGAACCTTCCCTACGTACACCGGTATAGGCACGGACACCGGGAAATTGGGGGAAATAGGGGAAAACTGGGTCAGAAGTGAAGTATTTCCCCTAGCGGCACACCTGTTGAGCTGCCATGATTTGCTATATTTTCCGTTATATCTCCACAACGGACACTCCCACGGACATACCCTCCTACGTACACACACACGAACCTTCCCTACGTACACCGGTATAGGCACGGACACCGGGAAATTGGGGGAAATAGGGGAAAACTGGGTCAGAAGTGAAGTATTTTCCCTAGCGGCACACCTGTTGAGCTGCCAAGATTCGCTATATTTTTCCTTATATCTCCACAACGGACACTCCCACGGACATGCCCTTCTACGTACACACACACGAACCTTCACTACGTACACCGGTAAGGACACGTACTCCGACACACAACGAAAAACACGAAAAAAACGCAAAAATGACAAGTGACTCCCGTAGGACAACATGGCCCGCGCTGGCAACTCGATGGCAAAACTCTCACATATTGCCTCATATCTCCCTAAGTATGAGGCGATATGAGGTGCCCTTCCGCATACTGACCTTTCATGAGGACCTCCATCGCTGGGTATAAGGGAGAGTATGAGGGAGAGTGAGGGAGAGGCTGTGAGGGAGGAGAAAATATGTCCCTCCCTCCTCTCTTGAAGCTGGCCACCCTTCTTATGAGTGAGAGAAGTGAGAGGTAGGGAGAGAAGAGTGAGAGGGAGGGAAGGAAGGGAGAGGAGAGGGAGGGAAGGGAGAGGAGAGGGAGGGAAGGGAGAGAGGGAGGGAGATGTTCCTTAGAAGGTCACCCCACCACCCCACAACGCGAGAATCGTCACCACCCACATCAAGAGGAGGAAAAGTTTTATAAGTTTTCCTTTTATCTCCGTAACTAAACCTCGTATCACAAAACCGAAAGCACCATTGAAAAGCTGATAAAATTTCGCTTCTTTTCATGTATCGAAATCTTAAAATCAACTCGTAAAATATGGAGAAAATTGAGTGTAAACATGAGCAAAAGTTATTACGCAAAAATCTCTTCCTCAATTCCGCATCACCAACAGAGGAAAAGTTTTATCATTTATCCTTTTATCACCGTAACTAAGCATCGTATTACAAAACCGAAAGCACCATTGAAAAGCTGATAAAATTTTGCTTCTTTCCATATATCGAAGACATACAATCGATAAGTATAATATGGAGAAAATTGGGAGTGAACATGAGCGAAAAGTTATTACGCCAAAATCTCACTCTCCATTCTATATCGCCAGGGAGGAAAAGTTTTACAAGTTTTCCTTTTATCTCCGTAACTAAACCTCGTATCACAAAACCGAAAGCACCATTGAAAAGCTGATAAAATTTCGCTTCTTTTCATGTATAGAAGTATAAAAATAAACTCGTATAATATGGAGGAAATTGGGTGTGAAGATGAGCAAAAAGTTATTACGCCAAAATCTCACTCTCCATACTATATCGCCAGGGAGGAAGAGTTTTAACATTTTTCCTTTTATTTCCGTAACTAAGCATCGTATCACAAAACCGAAAGCACCATTGAAAAGCTGATAAAATTTCGCTTCTTTTCATATATCGACGTACGTAAGTTGCCTCGTATTTATGGAGAAAATTGAGTGTGAACATGAGGTAGAAGTTATCACTCCAAAATCTTACCCCATTCCTCATCAAAACAACAGAGGAAAAGTTTCATCATTACTCCTTTTATCTACGTAACCAAACCTCGTATCATAAAACGGAAAGCACCATTAAAAAGCTCATTAAACTTTGCTTCTATTCACATATCGAAGTCATGATAACAACTCGTAAAATATGGAGAAAATTGAGTGTGAACATGAGGTAGAGGTTATCACTCCAAAATCTTACCCCATTCCGCATCATGAACGCAGAAAAAGTTTTATCATTTTTCCTTCTATCTTCGTAACTAAACCTCATATTATAAAACGGAAAGCACCATTGAAAAGCTGATAAAATTTTGCTTCTTTCCATACATCGAAGTCGTACAATCGAGAAGTATAATATGGAGAAAATTGGGTGTGAACATGAGCAAAAAAGTTATTACGCCAAAATCTCACTCTCCATACTATATCGCCAGGGAGGAAGTTTTAATATTTTTCCTTTTATCTCCGTAACTAAACCTCGTATCACAAAACGGAAAGCACCATTGAAAAGCTGATAAAATTTCGCTTCTTTTCATATATCTAAGTTTTTAAGTCGCCTTGTAAAATATGGAGAAAATTAGGTGTGAACATGAGCTAAAAGTTATCACTCCAAAATCATACTCCATTCCGCATCATCAACACAGAAAAAGTTTTATCATTTCTCCTTTTATCTCCGTAACTAAACCTCGTATCACAAAACGGAA